>NC_134083.1:26547625-26826073 GCF_000715075.1 Nicotiana tabacum
ATACGTATTATGTGAATTGTTTGGAGGTGACACACATGCTAGGTGACGGGCGTGTAGGCGTGCGCCGTAGAAATTGAGACTCAGTTGATTTCGTAGAGCTTTATAGTCAATTAACTTATTTTTTTCCATGTATTTTTATATGTTAGAGAATCTGAGTTGTGACTCATGTTAGAAATCGTGCTTAGGCAAAAGTTGGTATTATTGGGATCCACTGAGGTCATTTCTATTGTTGAATTATTTGTTTATATTGTAACTTCATACTCAGTCATGTTCATTCATTTCATATCATCTCTCAGTCTCTGTTGCTATTTATTGATTTATCATATCATTATTTTGGGCTGATTTTTATGACATTGTGAGCCCGAGAGACTGGAGAGATTGATGACTGAGTGAGACCGAGGGCCTGATGGTAAGGATATTTATGGGATCGGGCTGTGCGCCGCAACATGTTTTATTGATTGATGTCAGGATTGGCTTGATATAACGCTTGGGCTGAAGGAGCCCCTCCGGAGTCTGTACACACCCTCAGTGAGCGCAGGTACCTATTGAGTGCGAGTGCTGAGAAATTGGGAGGATTGAGTTACTGTGAGGGTTGAGTGACTATGAAGACTGAGTGAATTGATACTCTGAGAGTATGCATATGGTTTATCACTGAGTTGCATCGAATTTGACATGCACACTTGACTTACATGCATAGAGATGCATTTTTCTTCATGTTGTACGATATCACATCATTCATGACTTCTCATATATATTGACATGTAGGCAAAAAGATATATTTTCCTCATGCCATTTAAAAATGAAACATTTACCTGTTGAAAGTTTTTGGGAAAAATCATAGTTTTCAAACTTACTCATAAATTAGTGATTTCGGTAAAGGATTTGGGTTTTCACTGATATATTTGAAAATCGGGTCTATTTTTCTGGAACTGTGAACAAGCTGAGCAATTTATCTATGAGCTACTTCTTTTATTACTTCCATTATGTTGTTATGAATTATTGTTGGCTATTGATGTTGGACCCCGACCTGTGTTCCAGCTCGTCACTACTTTCAACCTAAGGTTAGGTTTGTTACTTATTGAGTACATGTGATCGGTTGTACTCATACTACACTTCTGCACCTTGCGTGCAGATATTGGATGCTGATGTTGCTGTGATCGACGAGAGATGGATTTGAAGATGTACGTGTGTTCCGGTCATAGTTGCCTCTTGTTCATGGTAGCCTTAGATTTATAAAAATCTGTTTATGTATATTTCGAACAGATAATGTATTTATTTCATACCAGCTTTGTAAATTCTAATCTTAGAAGCTCATGATTTATAGTACCAGTCCTTAGGGAGTGTATTAGAGTAAGTTAAATATTAATTGAATTGGATAGTTGTTAATTGGCTTACCTGATGGGTTGGTTTAGGTGCCATCACGACTAGGTAGATTTTGGGTCGTGACAAGTTGGTATCAGAGCTCTAGGTTCATAGGTTCTACAAGTCATGAGCAAGTGTCTAGTAGAGTCTTGCGGATCGGTATGATGATGTCATGACCCAAAATCCACTAAAAATCGTGATGGCGCCTAACACTGCCGTCAGGCAAGCCAACAATGAATGATTAACTTAATTATTCATTTTAGTATTTTTGAAATCAAAATTTTCACCAATTAAATAGTAAGAAGTAAAATTTACGGGGTAAATGATGGTATTTACACGAACCACAGTAATGAACCAACCTTAGGAAACCCCAAAACCCGGTGTCACAAGTGCATGAGCATCAACTAGGAAATATAATAAAATACAACATCTATCTTGAATACAAATTCGACAGGAGAAACATAAATAAATTTGATGGAGACTCTGCAGGCTGCGGATCGTAACATGAAATGCAGCTCACGATACGTCCCCGCAACATCCGCGCCTCTGCGCCCAAAAGACCACCGGGTATATATGCACCTGCACAAAATATGCAGCAAGTATAGTATGAGTATGTAAATCAATGCGTACCCAGTAAGTATCTAGCCTAACCCCGGAGGAGTAGTGACGAGGGGTCGACATCGACACTTACTGGAGGTCAAGTTAAATAAATAATATGATTAATGTTCCAATTATTTCCTTTTAATCATAAATTTATCGATCATGTATCCTACCTCAATATCTCAGAATAAATGCCAAGTGTCAATACCAATAAGATAAGAAATACCATAAAATACCGGGCGTGAGTGAAAAGTTTATCTCGTGAATATTCGGACTACTAGCGGTATAACACATGATTCTGCCGAGGTCGTTCGGCCCGATCCGGAGTAGTGTGTATACTGCCGAGGTCGAACGATACGAACAAGAGATGCACCTCTATATACTACCGAGGTGTTCGGCCCGCTCCACGAGAAAAGATGAAATTTATCCCATTATGATAGATACTGCCATGGCGTTCGGCCCGCTCCACAATAAAGGAAGGAAGTTTCCGAATCACAAGATACGCGCTTACAATAAAGTACATGAGCACAATAATAAGTACATCTCTTTACATTTATTGAATACCTTAGCAACAACTCAGGGTATTAAAGCTTGACCTGGTAATTTTATTTCTAAATCAATTTCAGTTATAACTTTAATTAAATAAGCCAGCAGAACAAGTTCAAATAATTCAATTATTACAGGATATGGTCCTAAGTCTACCCGGACATAGATATTCTTTAGCTACGTATGGACTCTCGTCACCTCGTACGTACGTAGTGCCCGCAACTAGTTGCACATAACAATAAATATCACCTAGGGGTAGTTTTCCCCTCACGAGATTAGACCGGAGACTTACCTCGCTCCGAAGTTCCATAACCGGCTCCATCGCCGCTCTAACAACTCAAACCGGTGCCCGTCGCTCCAAAACTAGCCAAACAATATGCAAACCAATACAAATATACTCTAATACCCATAACAAATCAATTTAGACAAATTCCAAACTCCGCTCGAAAAATCGAGAGTCACCCTCGGCCCACATGCACGGATTTAGAAAATTTTTGAAGATAACCATTAGCCATAACATCAAGAACCCAAATATATAATTTATTCTCAAGTCCATGCCCAAATTCGTGGTCAAAATCCAAAAATATCAATTTCTAGGTTTTTCTTCAAAATCCCAAATTTCTACAAATTTTCATGTCTAAATCCATATATAACCCTTGTATTTAACTCACAACTAGTAGAAATCACTTACCTCATGATTGACGATGAAAATGGCGCTCCAAAATCGCTCCTAGGTCGGCTCCCATGGCGGAAATGAGATAAAATGGCCAATCTCCCAATTTTTAAAAGAACATTGCCCCGTCCAACCTTCTTCGCGAACGCGGTAAGTCCCTCGCATTTGCGAAGCATTAACAACTCCAGCTCAAAAACTCCCTTTTGCGAACGCGATGCTATACCAGGCGAACCTTCGCGAACGTGTTGCACCGTTCGCGAACGCGAAGGCTAAAATTCCCATAGGCCCAGTTTCTCCTTTGCGAACGCATATCTCAAAAGTCAGCCGCCAACAGATCCTTCTTCGTGAACGCGGGAATCCCTTCGCGTTCACGAAGAACAAAATCAGACACCAGACATCAGCCACCACAACTCAGCCAAACTTGGTCCGAAACCATCCCGAAACACACTTGAGGCCCCAGGACCTTGTCCAATCACACCAACGAGTTTCATAACATAACACGGACCTGCTCGAGGCCTCAATTCACATCAAACAACATCGAAATCATGAATCGCACCCCAATTCGAGCTTAATGAACTTTAGAACTTCAAACTTCTACATTCGATGCCGAAACCTGTCAAATCAATTCCGATTGACCTCAAATTTTGTACACAAGTCATAATTGACATTACGGACCTACTCCCACTTCCGGAATCAGAATCCGATATCAAAAAGTCCACTCCCGGTCAAACTTCCAAAAACCTTCAACTTCCAACTTTCGCCAAACGACCCCGAGATGACCTACGGACCTCCAAATCCACATCCGGACGCGCTCATAAGACCACCATACGGAGCTATTCCCAGGCTCGGAATCCCAAACAAACATCAATAGCATTAAAATACCCTTCAACCCAAATTCATGAAATTCTTCCAAAATGCCAACTTTCCATAATAGGTGCCGAAATGCTCCCGGGTCATCCAAAGCCCGACCCGGACATGCGCCCAAGTCTAAAATCATCATACGAACCTATTGGAACCTTCAGATCCCGATTCCGAGGTTGTTTACTCAAAAGTCAAACCTTAGTCAATTTTTCTAACTTTAAACTTCCAAAATTAGAGATTTCCTTCCAAATCAACTCCGAACTTTCCGAAATTCAATTCCGACCACATGTGCAAGTCATAATACCTGAAGTGAAGCTACTCAAGGCCTCAAATCACTGAATGACGCGCTAGAACTCAAAATGACTGGTAGGGTCGTTACATTGTCTCCCACATAAATATACGTTCGTCCTTAAACGTGCTGAGAACTGCTTCGGAGTTGTCCAAAATCACTGTTTAACACCTCGTGCACCTACCTATGCTACCACAACCCAGTTGAGTATATTAGCTCGAGCCAGTATGAAGATCCTTCCTTTTATTTAGTTAAATAAGCCTTAGAGCCAAATTCCAACTTCCGAAATTCTCTACCAGGCTTGTTCCCAACATACGAACACCGTATCAATCAGTACAAACTGTACCAAACATGATTGTATACCTTTACTGAATTCACACCATGCACCGCATAATTCACATGACCATAATAACATCCGCTGACCACAAAAGCCAAAATTCCACGAATTCGATGCCTACAAAACACCTCATGACGCATGTAAGTCCTGTTTCAACTCTCGCAATACTGCCACGACGGAAGAAATATGTAGAAATTCATAATCACTTGTCGAATCAACAAATCATTGAGTCTCTCATCCTGTCAAGAACCATCACCTTATCCTGAACTAAATAACGATATTTTCTCTTTAATATGCCTCATATAAATCTGATCGCACTGATCCCAGGTCCAATAATCTCATCTCACCTAGTACAAGTTGCTCCGGCAATAATCCACCGTAAACATTATCTAAGATTTCATATGACGCCATCAATGCGCCAACAAGCTACAACTTGAAAATGAAACATAAGGAAGAGCGAACTCTAGAAAAGAACTATCCAGCCCGCGTAATGAATAAAACGACCATTAAATACTATGAGCCTTTCCCAGAGGTAAGAAACATGACACTCAAAAATAAATATAAGGATCCGTGCTTGACATCTCACTGTTGCGGCGTGCAACCCGATCCAATATGACATTGTTGCAGCGTGCAACCCGATCCAAACATGACAATGTTGCGGCATGCAACCGGATCCATACGACATACCCGTGGCGGCGTGCCACCCGATCCAAACAATACACTTATGGCGGCGTGCCACCCGATCCAAACGACATACCCGTGGCGGCGTGCCACCCGACCCACACATAACGATCAAAACAAAACATACATCAAGCCGTAATGCTTATACTCACGAAATGTCCGAATATCAACCCCAAGCACGCCAAGTGCATAATACAAATCCTGGGGAGACGGATAGCGCCATACGCTATGAAACGCAAGCAAAACTAAGGTGCAATATATGATCTGCATCTCGAGAGCCATCCTTCTCACATAAAACCAGAGCAACGCGGGACCTCAACACATGTGTGAAAAATCAAGCTGTCTCACAACCCACGTGGCACCATAGAGTATTATATGAAATAGCTGACCACGAAATAATCATCCAATGTTCGAAGACCCCTCCATAAGAAATTTTATGCTGAATGAGCACACCCGGCCTGGTGTAGAGCACACATCCATATTTAGACCCATCAACAGACCTCAAGTCAATTCTGACCATACTATACTGGGCTGATAACCTTTCAAGGGTCCACAATGACCTATTCATAACACATAAGCACAACCGCCAAACCCGGAACAAACTTACATGGTCCACAACCCGAGGAATAGAATGCCTCTCAAGCATAAAATCTCGCATTTGCGATATTACCATAACCTTCATACTTGGTTTCAATCTTTAACAATCAAGTAACTAACATGTCACACTTATACAAATATCCCCATGGGGTACGCTCCCACAAACTTCCGCTCAGGTAGCAAAGTCCGCACATCCATACCACAAACCATTATAATTCTATAAAGCGAATCAAAATCCTCAAGTCAATGCAAAATGCCCCATCCACATAACACTATTCCCAGGTGACATTAAAGAAAATGCCCGCTTACTCTGGACATCTGAATTCACCCCTGCTCATCCGAGTTCGTGACATTCTATCAATACCGAACTGCAACCTTGACCTTCAACTTCCAGTCCCCATGCGGATCACTGCACCTATCATGGCGCTAGGCGATAATACACGCATTCACCATAACCTTTGAACTTTTAGCAGAATAAAACACTTCATTGGCTAGAAACCCTTCGCTTACTTCTTTCAGAAGAACCATTGCAACACACAACTGAGCTACCAGCCACCGAAAATAGAAGCCTCTAGTCATGATCTAAGATGCCTAAACTCTTCCGGAATTCATTTACACCACAAGACCATCAGAATCAAACACCTCCCAAAACCATCAAGTTGCGGTGGCTACCGAGCTCGCATGTACAACCATAAACCACATGTATAATTAACACACTGAAGAAACTTATCATTGCTACAATCGTGCTGATGCAACCATTACCAATTAGCCCAACTTCTTCTAATTTATTCTCGACTTGCCTTAGAAATAATAATAGCTCCATTCATAAACGTAATGAACTCAACAATACTCCTCCCGAGTGACCCACTTCACAAGACCCTCTTGTCTCAATAACCACGAACCATCTCATGCCTTCCTCATGCGCACAATGGCATCTCCAGCTGGTACACCCATTCTACAAGACTTTCCGCGAATCCGATGCTCTTTCATCCTTTCCTCCAATGCTGCACCGCATGCCAAATGATAACATAGAATATTCCAAGTCCTTAGGCACTGCAGTTAAATTCTTGAACTCACTAGGACCACCGTTAAGAGTCACCCACTTTGACTTGGTCCCGAATATAAGCCAAACTCTAGTGCGCTGTTAGCAAGTGAACACCCTATCAAAGAAGCACCCGTTTGAATTCATTTCCTTGTACATAACCCCTCCCAAGAAGCATAAACTCTGAGTCTTCCCAAAACCCGAACATGAATCGATTAGGCCAAATATAGCACGCATTCATCAAGTCCTTTGCTCGATTTACCCCCTGATGTTCTCTTTTATTAATCATAAATGATCCACCAATGCCTTGATATTTAGAAACCGCGCACGCAGATAACTACGTGATCCAACCGTAAATGGTGGGCTCCCCTACTTAGCTTTTAAGCTACAATCACATAATCCTAGAGCCCACAAGGATTCCTCCTTCTCAATTACCATGATCTTGCATCCTCTAACCCGCCAAATTCCTTGAAATCTTTTTGTTAAACCTTTCATGAACATCCCAAATAATTAGCCGCAATTGCAAATTTGACCTTCTGTCGAGTAGTAAGTAGAATTCTTCGTAGAAATCTCATCAACATCACGCCACCGGTAACCTGCTCACAGGAGATAGCCCACTTGTGAAAATTCCCAGCCGACATCTTCTAACGACGTTGCACCGGGTACAATTACTATGAAATCAGTAAACCCTCCTGAGCCCGTGCTCACTCACCTGCTGAACAAGTCCGTTTATTCGTCATTGAAATCAACTGAAAAGTCCGTCAATACATTCCAAACTCGAAGTCATGTTGCATCCAAATAAAATCCGTGGTCCTAGTCACTGTCCGTCACGATTCCCAAATTGCTCTAAACTTCCCTTAAGGCGTGTGGCTATCCTACGACAAAACTCATATGCTACTCTGCCACTCTCCCACTTTGGCTAAACTCTCCCATTTAAGCAACTACTCGACTTCTTCTTTTCATATTGACCTACTAGTGATTCAACCACCGCAAGACTCATTCCACCATGTTCTTTCTCATCCTTCACTGCCCAAATGCTGCCTCAAAGAAAAATCAATCTCTGTGGCACTTGACCTTACCAATTGCTACCAACTCTAAGCCTCCTCGAAGATCATCTTTCCCGAGCCATCAACATTAGAAAACCGTTTCGATCCCAAAACTACTACACACCGCTATCTCTGACATCCACTTCTCAGGCATCATTTCCCAGCACCTTGCCCCGTAGGCAAATCAAAGAGGCCATAACACCGGCGAACCTTAATATGTTCAAATAAGGACAACGATACCGTATCACAAATGAGAAATTCCACCATGCTTGACAATACCAAGTCTCGTCATTTAATCAACCAAGGTCTGAACATCCATAGTCTAATTGCCTTTCCTCCGTCAGAACTAACTGCTGAACCTCTAGGCCGTGAAGAAATCCTCCTTTCAAGTCACTCACTTCCGCGATCCATAAATAAGCACCCTACCATTACATCAACATTGTGTGATAGAAATGCACGAATCATCATAACAATCAGTGCGCAACTTCAAACCATGGCAATACTGATACTGAGCTAAAATGACAGAGCATCCTTCCGTAAGGCGACGATAATAGCCCAATTAGATACGCAGGGAGAAACATCCTGCACCACATTTGCAGTACCATTACAATTTCTTGATTCCCAATTGATAACCAGCGCTGGACATCGCATAAGATTGAGTAGGAAGAAAATAAAGGCATAAGTTTCAAAGGAATCAAATCGAACGATGAGGAATCAAGAAGGGAAGTGCTCCTAACAGCGCTGTAGCCTCTCGAAGATAAGTATAGACGTCTCCGTACCGATCCGCAAGACTCTACTAGACTTGCTCATGACTCGTGAGACCTAAGTGAACCTAACGCTTTGATACCAAGCTGTCACGACCCAAAATCCACTAAAGGTCGTGATGGCGCCTAACACTGCCGTCAGGCAAGCCAACAGTGAATGATTAACTTAATTACTCATTTTAGTATTTTTGAAATAAGAATTTTCACCAATTAAATAGTAAGAAATAAAATTTACGGGGTAAACGATGGTATTTACATGAACCACAATAATGAACCACCCTTAGTAAACCCCAAAACCCGATGTCACAAGTGCATGAGCATCAACTAGGAAATATAATAAAATACAACATCTGTCTGGAATACAAATTAGACAGGAGAAACATAAATAACTCTGATGGAGACTCTGCAGACTGCGAATCGTAACATGAAATGCAACTCGCGGTAAGTCCCGACAATATCCGCACCTCCACGCCCAAAAGACCACCGGGTATATATGCACCTGCACAAAATATGCAGCAAGTGTAGTATGAGTACGTAAATCAACACGTACCTAGTAAGTATCTAGCCTAACCCCGGAGGAGTAGTGATGAGGGGTTGACATTGACACTTACTAGAGGTCCAGTTAAATAAATAATACGATAATTCATAAAATTGTAAAGTACACAACAATAGGGGAGAAATCTAAAGTATCATAATGTTCCAATTATTTCCTTTTAATCATAAATTTATCGATCATGTATCCTACCTCAATATCTCAGAATAAATGCCAGGTGTCAATACCAATAAGATAAGAAATACCATAAAATACCGGGCGTGAGTGAAAAGTTTATCTAGTGAATATTCGGACTACTAGCGGTATAACGCACGATTCTGCCGAGGTCGTTCGGCCCGATCAGGAGTAGTGTGTACACTGCCGAGGGTCGAACGACACGAACCAAAGATGCACCTCTATATACTGCCGAGGCGTTCGGCCCGCTCCACAAGAAAGGAAGGAATTTATCCTATTCCGAGAGATACTGCCGATGCGTTCGACCCGCTCCATAAGAAAAGAAGGAAGTTTTCGAATCACAAGATACGCGCTTACAATAAAGTACATGAGCACAATAATAAGTACATCTCTTTACATTTATCGAATACCTTAGCAACAACTCAGGGTATTAAAGCTTGACCTGATAATTTTATTTCTAAATCAATTTCAGTTATAACTTTAATTAAATAAGCCAGCAGAACAAGTTCAAATAATTCAATTATTATAGGATAAGGTCCTAAGTCTACCCGGATATAGACATGCTTTAGCTACGTATGGACTCTTGTCACCTCGTACGTACGTAGCGCCCACAACTAGTTGCACATAACAATAAATATCACATAGGGGGTAGTTTCCCCCTCACAGGTTTAGATAGGAGACTTACCTCGCTCCGAAATTTCATAACCGGATCCATCGCCGCTCTAACACCTCAAACCGGTGCCCGTCGCTCCAAAACTAGCCAAACAATATGCAAACCAATAAAAATATACTCTAATACCCATAACAAATCAATTTAGACAAATTCCAAACTCCGCTCGAAAAATCGATAGTCACCCTCCGGCCCATGTGCCCGGATTTAGAAGTTTTTCGAAGATAACTATTACCCATGACATCACGAACTCAAATATATAATTTATTCTCAATTCCATTCCCAAATTCATGGTCAAAATCCAAAAATATCAATTTGTAGGTTTTCTTCAAAATCCCAAATTTCTACAAATTTTCATGTCTAAATCCATATATAACCCTTGTATTTTACTTCACAACTAGTAGAAATCACTTACCTCATGATTGACGGTGAAAATGGCGCTCCAAAATCGCTCCTAGGTCGGCTCCCATGGCGGAAATGAGATAAAAATGGCCAAACTCCCGAATTTTAAAAGAACACTGCCCAGTCCGACCTTCTTCGCGAACGCGGCAAGTCCCTCACCTTCGCGAAGCATTACCAGCTCCATCTCAAAAACTCCCTTTCGCGAACGCGAGTCACTTCTCGCGAACGCGATGCTATACCAGGCGAACCTTCGCAAATGCGTTGCACCCTTCTCGAACGTGAAGGCTAAAACTCCCATAGGCCCAGTTTCTCCTTCGCGAACGCGATTCCCCAATTGCGAACACGTAGCTCAAAAGTGAGCCGCCAACGGATCCTTCTTCGCGAATGCGGGAATCCCTTCGCGTTGGCGAAGAACAAAACCAGACACCAGACATCAACCACCACAACTCAGCCAAACTTGGTCCGAAACCATCCTGAAACACACCTGAGGCCCCTGGGACCTCGTCCAATCACCCCAAACAGTTCCATAACATAACACAGACCTGCTCTAGGCCTCAATTCACATCATACAATAATGAAATCATGAATCTCACTCCAATTCGAGCTTAATGAACTTTAGAACTTCAAACTTCTACATTCGATGCCGAAACCTATCAAATCAATTCCGATTGACCTCATATTTTGCAACAAGTCATAATTGACATTACGAACATACTCCACTTTCGGAATTAGAATCCGACTCCGATATCAAAAAGTCCACTCCCGGTCAAACTTTCAAAAACCTTCAACTTCCAACTTTCGCCAAACGACCCTGAAATGACCTACGGACCTCTAAATCTACATTCGGATGCGCTCCTAAGACTAGAATCACCATACAAAGCTATTTCCACGCTCGGAATCCCAAACAAACATCAATAACATTAAAATACACTTCAACCCAAATTCATGAAATTCTTCTAAAATGCCAATTTTCCATAATAGGTGTCGAAATGCTCCCGGGTCATCCAAAACCCGATCCAGACATACGCCCAAGTCCAAAATTATCATACGAACCTATTGGAACCTTCAGATCCCGATTCCGATCTTGTTTACTCAGAAGTCAAACCTTAGTCAATATTTCTAACTTTAAGCTTCCAAAATTAGAGATTTCTTTTCAAATCAACTCCAAACTTCCCAAAATTCAATTCTGACCACACGTGCAAGTCATAATACCTGAAGTGAGGCTACTCAAGGACTCAAATCGCTGAATGATACGTTAGAGCTCAAAACGTCCGGTCGTGTCGTTATAGATGACGTCCATACTTATCTTCGAGAGGCTACATGGAATTTAGGATAATCTCCCATCTTTCTTTCCTCATCGTGTAGAATTGATTTAGATTGAAACATAATTCTTTGAATTCCTTCCACGTATTTGTGTGCGCATGTGAGCGCTCGGTATTGGTCGTGCATCGCCGACTTGTGACTCCACGGATGAGGTGCGAGGTGTGATTTTTGTGTTTTGGTAATGGGCCAGACTGGAGAACTTGAGGCCAGAGTTAGACCACATCTTAGACTCTATAGTTTCAGTTATAATAACGTGTACATTCGGACTCATATATTTGGTACTGTCCCTATGAGTGGAATTTGTGGCTCGATTGGCGGTGGAATGACTAAATGATGAGTATGATGCGGCTGCAAGATGTGTTTAGATGGTTTGAATGTGATGAGAAGAGTTTCTTAAGATGTAAAAAAGGGTCATTGGGTGCTTGATTCCGTCTTGATTTGATGTATAGTCTCGAGCTATGAGTATGTTAAAGGATCTTTCGCATTGTTAAATTGCGGGACAAGTTAAATTCTCATGTCTTGTTAATGAGTTTGGACTCAGAAAGATTAAGTGATTGTGCAGTAATTATGGCTGCAAAAAGGTATAACAAGATACCAATTTGAGGCTAAGCAGGTGGGTTATTTCCTGCGGAGTAATCTACGTAGGTGTGTTCCTTATAATGTTGTGTGGGTAGTTATTTTTCTACCAACAGGGTGTATGTATTGAGATTTGAATTTGAATCAGGGTGAGAAAGTTAACTTGACTGTCAAGAGAATAAATGCGAGCTTAGCGAATGATTGAGGTATTTTATGGTTGGTGTTGCATGAGCTGGAGAAGAACTTTCGTTGAACTGACTGCAGTATCATGGCAGTAATATGGTATGGGTATTGTGAGTTATCAGATGTTTATTTCTACGGCGTTGAGCCAAGTGGGGGAGCCTGCTATTGACAATTCAATTTCACGGTTATGTGTTAAATACTAGTTTTGTGTCAGAGGCATAATTGTGTATCCGTTATGACTTGTGGAGGTTGAGATCGAGGATGACTCGAGTAAGGAAATTCCTGGATACGGGTTACATTGCACTTTATGAAAATATAAAAATCATAGAATGATTAAGTTATTATTTTGAAGGATGTAGTGCGCACGAAGTATGAATTTGATTGGTGGTGTTAAGGTAAGGTTACTTATTTTGGTATTGTTATACTAATGGGGTATGTGTCTTTCGGCCCGTTTGGGCAGTGTAATTTATATTTGAGCAAAGTGGGTGACTCGATAGAAGGTTCTAATGGATTCGAGATTTATATATAGCAATTGAGAATTTTTTCGAACTTGTGTATGGATAGAATCTGAGATTTGCATTTGATGGTGCCGGGACTTGTAGTAATCCTGTATGACTATGAATTCTACATTCCAGTATAAGAAAGGTAAGAGAATAATTTTAAGTTCACATAAGGTCTTTTCAGAGTGGGAGTCTTGGTTGTAGTATTTATGATGGGTAATTATAACGTGGTGAGACTTTACAGATGTTTTGGTGGCAATATTCTTGGATTTGGTGACCTGCGTGGATTGATCGAGTTAGAGGAATTCAGTTCTGATTGCTTGGTTATGTGAACATGGATTTCAAAGTGTTCTTGATGGTTTCTACCATGGTTTCTACCAGATATTTTCTATCGGTGTGGGGAAACGTGTTGTGTATTGTGATTTTCTCCTGGAAGGAAGCAAGAGGAAGGTTTCTAACTGACCGAGTATGTAATTTGCTGGTTACCCAGAGTTGATAATGAGATTCTTGTACTTGTCACATGATGGCATGATAGATGTGATGTGTTATGCGGGATTAAGATTTACATGTACAAGGTGGTAGTTCATTCTTGAAGGGAAGGTCACGAATTCTGGACAGAATGGCCAGTTTCAGATATTTAGATGAATGTTATAATTGCTCGGTAATCCCTAAAAAGGGTGCGTATTTCAGAAGGCGCATTGTGTTTTTACTTATGGATGTTCATCGGTATTGCGTTACTCACCTGGTGGATAGACTGCTGATATTCAAATTATTATTGTGTGACATAGAAAAATTATGGAAGTATTCCTGGTGGGATGATCGTGTATGAAGGATGTGTTAGTCATTCGAGTGCCGGAGTTGTGACCAGTTACGGTGATTCATATGCTCTATGAATTTGGAGACTGGGAGCTCTCAAAAGCATATTGTTTCAGGTTTGCGGCCTATTTGAGGTGAGCATTTTATTTAAACTCAGTGGAGGGACTAGTTGCATTAATTGTTTGTGATAGCTATGCGCTACGAGTGCGTATATATGTGAGGTTTGATCCCATATGCGGGCATCGGGGAAAGTATTCATACTCTGAAGAATGCTTAGGCTATGATATGCCTAGAGTTGATTGTTAAGCGTAAAATTATAACGTTTCTTGTATTCGTACCTTTGTTGAGAACTATCTGGGCTACACTTGAGGTTAAAAGAGGCTAATTCCCTGATTAAGCTTGGGGGTTACTATTTTATTGATAACTTGCTGATTTGAGTTATGACAGCACACTTTGCACATGCCTACTCTATGGCGTGTTATTTATACCGGTCCAGGAGCATGTGAATCTTATTTCATTTATCACAAACATGTGTACTTGTTTAATTGCTCCTGTATGATATACTTGGACTGGAGGCCTGTGACCTTGGTGGGCAATTTATATCATTGACACGTGAGTTGTCCGTGTAGTGTGTGGGAATTTTATTTTTTTGATAATTTATATGATTTCATTGCTTTCCTTCCTCTACGGAAAAAAAAATTATTACTTGAGCAACGTATTTAATGAATTGTGCACATGTACCTACGATTATCCTCTTCACGAAATTTGAAGAGTTGGTTGTAAATATTAGGTTGTGGTGGTGCTAGCTAAACTTGCGAAAAAGTTCTCTTCTTTGAGATATTTTCCATTTTTGGGTGCACGGATTGTACAGTTTTTGGCTTGAGATATATTGGTGTGGAGTGTATGTGGAATAGTTGTGTTTGATAATATAAGGTCATCGGACCTAGAATGTTTACTATCTGATTTGGTTATGGTATATTTGGGAGGATGATGTCGAAAGTCGGCTTAGAAAGTGATTATGGTTCTGGTTGGGGTGAGAGAGCTCCATGACTAGTTGATCTGATAAGT
The DNA here is from genome assembly GCF_000715075.1 of Nicotiana tabacum. NCBI lineage: Eukaryota > Viridiplantae > Streptophyta > Magnoliopsida > Solanales > Solanaceae > Nicotiana > Nicotiana tabacum. The sequence goes on from NC_134083.1 coordinate 26,562,689, forward strand.
GGTATGAGATTCCGCGTGCTTCTTTCATTATCAACAATGTACGAAGATTTTGGGAACGAGGTTTTGTTTGATATGTGGTTAATACTAGTACCGGGTTAGTTTTGAGTAGTTACTGTGATCGGAAATGGTGCTGCGAATATGCGAGTTGTGTAGTATGTTATGTGATTATATCTAGGGTTATGGTTATCGTTGATACAACAAGTTCAGACTTATACAGTGTGTAGATATGAGATTCGGGTCTTGTAAGAAATTCTAAATGTTGGAAATTGGGTTCTAAGTTTTACGGACCAAGGTTAAATTAATGATCTTCATTTATGTTGTGTCATCGGGCCTATATGAAATAGGGTGGCGTGGGATCACTTCTGGGTATGTGCGTGGTAAGGTGGAATAGTGATTTGAAGGTTTAGGAATAACTATTGGCACGTTCGAGGGCGAACGTATGTTTAAGTGGGGGAGAATGTAACGACCCGACCTGTCGTTTTGAACATTTACTTTCCTTTCAACTATTTGAAGTCTTGAATAGCTTCATATGATGTATTATGACATGTGTGAATCATCGGTTTTGATGTTTCAGGTGTTTCGGGATTAGTTCGGAAGAATAAATTTTATGTTGAAAGCTTAAATAAAAAGGCTTGACCAGGAGTTGATGTTTTGATATCGGGGTCGGAATCCAGTCCTGAAAATTTTCATAGGCCCGTTATGTCATTTATGACTTGTGTGCAAAATTTGATGTCAATTCGGGTATATATCATAGCAAGGTATCAAATGAGGGAGGGTGGGGAAGTAAGAAATGGAAAAGAAAACAACTGGGAGCGTGCTAGGGTTCGTGCAACACGCGGATTGTGGCATGCCAGCCCTCTCAGCTAGTTTGAGAAACCAGTGAAGTATAAGAATTTGGTGCTGGACCTGGCACGCTACCCCCACCTAAAGTCTTTTTAAGTCAATTCGGGGATTCATTTCCCCCATTTCTCTTGGCCAAACTTTGGGGTTTTCTTCTACTCTCTCAAGATCTCTAACTCCTCCCATCTTCAAAGTGAGAATCCCTACTAATTTTGTGTTTCATTCCATCAATTCCACCCTAAAACTAACTCAATCCACCATGAAATCCATAGATCTTCAAGAAATTTCTTCAAGAACTCAAAAGAGGGTTTTGACAAGATTTCTTCTAAAAAGATAATCCTGTACCCTTAGACTTACATGTACGAAATTATTATGGGAAAATGAGTATAAATTAAGTATTGGAACTCATGGTATGGTGATTGGAAGCCATAAATTCTCAATTTAAAAATATAACTATTGTAGAGATTGAAAGGTGATTAATTGATGTAATTTTGTTGGTTGGGTGTGGATGAATGGTCACGCATGTGATGATTTGGAAGTTATAAATTATTGGTAAATGGTGGTAGTTGGATGAACTAATTCCATGGTTAAGAGATGTAGAGATTTATGCACTTTAGTTGTTTGATAAAATGCCTAAATGACCAAAAATCTGGAAATTTGTTTACTAATATTGGTCCAATTGAATTATGTTGATGTATATTGAAGTTATAAGAGTAGTGGGAGGTTTTAATATCACTAAAGAGCTTAATTAAGAAAGATCTATTTGTGGCGATCTTATTTTCTCGGGATTTTCAAGGAAATCATCGGGATTTGAGCTGTTCGGAGGTTGATACGCGCAGAATGAAATTTCTGGAGCATTGTTTAGCTTGCTCGACATTGGATTCGGCTTGTTCGAGGTAAGTAACATCTCTAATCTTGGATCTGAGGGTATGAACCTTGATTATACGTGTTATGTGAATTGTTTGGAGGTGACGCACATGCTAGGTGACGGGCGTGTGGGCGTGCACCGTAGAAATTGAGACTCGGTTGATTCCGTAGAGCTTTATAGTCAATTAACTTGTATTTTTCCATATATTTTTATGTGTTAGAGAAACTGAGTTGTGACTCATGTTAGAAATCTTGCTTAGGCAAATGTTGGTATTATTGGGACCCACTGAGGTCATTTCTGCTATCGAATTATTTGTTTAAATTGTAATTTCATACTCAGTCATGTTCATTCATTTCATATCATCTCTCAGTCTCTGTTGCTATTTATTAATTCATCATATCATCATTTTTGGGCTGATTTTCATGACATTGTGAGCCCGAGAGATTGGAGAGATTGTGTAACGATCCGGTTGTCGTTTTGAGAGTAATAGCCCCGATCACCTATTTATAGTCTCCCCCGTACCTTTTTCTGCTTATGTGACTTGCCGGGAGCTTTTATTTTTGGTTTCAGAGTGTTTTGGGACACTTAGTACCTAAAACGGAAGCTTAAGTCTTAGGATTTTGACCGTAGTCGAAACTATGTGAAGGCGACTCCGAAATGGAGTTTCGTCGAGTCTGTTAGCTCCGTTGGTGATTTTACACTTAGGAGCGTGTCCGGATTGTGTTTTGGAGGTCCGTAGCTTATTTAGGCTAGAAATGACGAAAATCGAATTTTTGAAGATTTGGACCCGTAGTGAAAATTTTGATATCGAGGTCGGTTTCTGATTCTGGAAGTTGGAGTAGGTCCGTAATGTTGAATATGACTTGTGTGCAAACTTTGGGGTCAATCGGACGTGGTTTGGTTGGTTTGGGCATCAGTTGTCGCATTTAGAAGTTTCAAGTTTTTTAGGTTTGAATCGGAGGATGATTTGTGATTTTAGCATTGTTTGATGTGGTTTGTGGGCTCGACTGAGTTCGTATGGTGTTTTAGGATTGGTTGGTATATTTGGTCGAGGTCCCGGGGGCCTCGGGTGAGTTTCGGGTGCTTAACGGGGGAAAGCTTGGACTTAGAAGAAATTCTGGCATGCTGGTTTCTGGTGTTTTCGCACATGCGGTGGGGAGTCCGCAGGTGCGGCCCTGCAGAAACGAAGCTGGGATCGCAGGTGCGCCTTTAGGCTTGGGAGTCAGTGGTCGCAGATGCGACGAGTGAGCCGCAAGAGCGGAGTCGCATCTGCAGAAGGGCAATCGCAGATGCGGAGATGAGAAGGACTCAAGGTTCAGCAGAAGCGGACGAGTAGACGCAGAAGCGCATCCGCAGATGCGGACTTAGGCGCGCAGGTGCGGACTCTGGAGTCCTAGCCACAGAAGCGGTACCGCAGGTGCGGTTGAAGGCTCGCATAAGCGAGTTTACTGGGCAGAAAAGTGGGGTTCCGAGAGTTAATTTCCCATTTCGATTTTGGGAGTTTGAGAGCTCGGTGGAAGATGAGTTTTTGAGGTTTCCTCAAGGAAATTGTTGGGGTAAGTGGTTCAAACTCAGATTGGGTTATATTTCATGAATATATCGTTATTTTTGTCTTCTAATTTGGGATTTGAGTTGGAAATTTGGGGGGAAATGGTAGAAACCTCATAGGCCATAATTTCGAGTTTTGGAAGGCGATTTGAGATCGGATTCGAGTGACTCTTGTATGGTTAGGCTCGTGATAAATGGGTGTTCGTATTTTGTGACTTTTATCCGATTCCGAGATGTGGGCCCGGGTCGACTTTTTTAGGACGGATTTCGGAATCTTTTTTAAAATCTTGATTTCATTAAGTAGATTAGTCTATTATAGTTGTATTTGTGATATGTGATTGTTTTGGCTAGATTTGGACCATACATAGTCGGATATTCGTGGAAAGACATTGTTACCGATTGATTGAGCTTGGTTCGAGGTAAGTGGCTGGCCTAATTTTGTGTGGGGGAACTCCCCATAGGATTTGTACTATTTTTGATATATGAGCACCGGGTACGTGAGGTGATGAGTACGTACACGAGCTAATTGTGTGAAAACCCATTTTTTCTACTAAGTAATAACCTGATTTCCTTCTTATTTGAGTTCCATCAGCATGTGTGGTATCCAGCTAGACTAGAATAGCATGCCTACTGCCTTAACTATTTACTTGAACTATGTGCAGCATGTTTAGTGAATTTACTTGTCTTTCCTTAACTGGTACTTAGGTTGAACTGTAGAATTTCGTGCCATAAGTATTGAATTCCCCCTGTACTACATATTTACTTTGGGACTACAGAACGGTATTCCGGGAGATCCCCCTATACTGCATATTTACTTTGGGACTATGGAATGGTATTCCGGGAGATCCCTCTGTACTGCACATTTACGTTTGGGATGATGAAGCGGTATCTCGGGAGATCCCCTGTTGTTATCTCTATGTACTGAGCTGTTGTCTTCTATGATATCATTCTTGTTAAATTTCAGTCTTTATTTTACTGCAGTATTTCATTCTATCTTGTTTTATTATATATATACCAGTAGGGCCCTGACCTGTCCTCGTCACTACTCGACCGATATTAGGCTTGATACTTACTGGGTACCAATTGTGGTGTACTCATGCTACTATCTGCACATGTTTTTCATGTGCAAATCCAGGTGCTCCTTATCAACCGCATTGTCAGTTAGCCGAGACAGCTTTGGAGACTTTAAGTTATATCTATCGCATCCGCAGACCTCGGAGTCCCCTTCTACTCTTCTCAATGTCCATTATTTTATGTATTTTTCTTTTGATAGACTTTGATGTATAGAGACACTAGATTTTCCTTCTGTAGTTTGTGATTCACGATGTTCCGGGTTTTGGGATTTCTGTGTATTTTTGAATAGTTGGTTATTGTACATGCCAAGCGGCATGGTACCCAGTTATGTTGTTATTGCTACAGTTAGTTGTTAAATTTATGTTTTCATTTTATTATTCCACAAATGTTAGGCTTACCTAGTCGTAGAGACTAGGTGCCATCATGATGTCATATGGAGGGGAAATTGGGTCGTGACAAGTTGGTATCAGAGCTCTAGATTCATAGGTGTCGTGAGTCACAAGCCGGTTTATTAGAGTCTCGCGGATCGGCACGGAGATGTCTGTGCTTATCTTCATGAGGCTATGGAATTGTTAGGAAATTTCACTACTTTGATTCCTTATCGTGCGAAGATTGTTGACTTAAAAATTTCTAAACTTCTATATTCTATTCTCTCACAGATGGTGATGACAAGTACAATCGGATCTGATGACCAGGCACCCGCGCCCCCTGCTAGAGCTGCGAGAGGCCGGGTCCGGGGTAGAGGTCGAGGACGTCCACGTGGTGCAGCCAGAGCACCCGTAAGAGTTGCTACAGAGGAGCCCCCAGTAGCTCTAGTTGGAGGGCAGACACCTGAGGTACCTGTTTCTGCACCAGCACTCCAAGAGACTCTAGCCTAGTTTCTGAGCATGTTCAGCACCTTAGCTCAGGCTGGATTGATTCCACTTGCTCCTGCCACATCTCAGGCCGGGGGAGGAGCACAGACTCCTATCGTCGGTACTCTAGAGCAGCGGGTTCAGGTCGACCCGGTTCTAGATATTGTACCAATGCAGCTGGTAGATCCAACTCAGCCCGAGGTTAGGGTAGCAGCTTCTGAGGCGGAGCAACTCAGACTTGAGAGGTACAGGAAGTACCACCCACCTATCTTCAGCGGATTGGCTACAGACGATGCTTAGGGTTTTCTGGAGGAGTGTCATCGTATTCTCCGTAGTATGGGTGTAGCGGAGATGAGTGGGGTTTCTTTTACCACCTTTCAGCTTAGAGGAGCAACCTATCAGTGGTGGCGTGCTTATGAGTTGAGTAGTCCGGCTGAGGCAACTTCACTTACATGAACTCAGTTCTCGGATATGTTTTTGAGAGAGAGTATGTCCCTCAGAGCCTCAGGGATACATGGTGCGCAGAGATTGAGTAGTTGCGCCATGGATCTATGACTGTGTCAGAGTATGCAGTCCGCTTTAGTGATTTAGCCCGACATGCACCGGCCTTGGTTGCCACAGTTCGAGAGAGGGTTCGACGGTTTATTGAGGAACTCCACCCAGTATCCGGATTAGTATGTCCAGGGAGTTGGAGATGGATATTTCTTATCAGTAGGTTGTGGGTATTGCCAGGAGATTGGAGGGCATGCTTGCCAAGAATAGAGAGGAGAGGGAGGCCAAGAGGTCTCGAGAGTCTGGTTCTTATTCTGGTGCTCGTGCCCCAGCAGCTCGCCATGGTAGGGGTTATGTGAGTCGCCCCGTTCATTCAGCTCTTCCAGCCGCCAGCGATGTTCCAGCTCCTTCTAGGCCCCAGGAGCCTAATTCTGCACCGCCAGTATCTAGTGTGCCTCCTGCTCGGGATGCTACTAGCGTCCAGTCCAGCAGACCTGGCCCGAGCCACTCACAGCAGCCACGCCCTCCCAGAGCTTATTTTGAGTGTGGCGACACTCGCCATATGGTGAGGGATTTCCCCAGATTTAGGAGGGGTATACGTCCACAGACTTCTTAGCCACAGCGTGCTCCACCGAGTCCTCAGGCTATGATTCCAGCAACAGCTGCCACCCTACCTACTTAGCCAACCTGAGGTGGAGGTCAGGGAGGTAGAGGTTGCCCTAGAGGGGAGGCCAAGGCCGGATATTATTCCCTTCCTGCTCGTACATAGGCAGTTGCTTCTGACTCTGCCATTACAGATATTGTTCTGATCTGTCATAGAGATGCGTCGGTATTATTTGACCCAGGCTCTACATATTCCTATGTGTCCTCTTATTTTTCCCCGTATTTGGGCAAATCTCGGGATTCTTTGAGTTCCCCTATTTATGTGTCCACTCCTGTGGGAGATTCTCTTATTGTGGACCGCGTGTATAGGTCGTGTTTGATTGCTCTTAGTGGTTTTGAGACCCAAGCCGGTTTATTATTGCTCAGCATGGTGAACTTTGATATTATTTTGGGCATGGACTTGTTGTCGCCCCATTATGCTATTCTTGATTGTCATGCTAAGACTGTGACACTGGCTATGCTAGGTTTACCGCGATTAGAGTGGAGAGGTACCTTAGAGTACACTCCCAGCAGAGTTATTTCATTTCTTAAAGCTCAGCGAATGGTTGAGAAGGGGTGTGAAGCATATCTAGCTTATGTGAGAGATGTCAGTATTGATACCCCTACAGTTGAGTCAGTTCTAATAGTGAGAGACTTTCCAGATGTGTTGCCAGCTGATCTTCCGGACATGCCGCCCGACAGAGATATTGATCTTGGCATTGATCTGTTGCCGGGCACTCAGCCCATCTCTATTCCTCTGTATCATATGGCTCCTCCTGAGTTGAAGGAGTTAAAGGAGCGATTACAGGAATTGCTTGATAAGGGCTTCATTCATCCTAGTGTGTCACCTTGGGGTGCTCCTGTCTTATTTGTGAAGAAGAAGAATGGTTCTATGCTGATGTGTATTGATTACCGCCAGTTGAACAAAGTCACAGTGAAGAACAGGTATCCATTGTCTCATATTGATGACTTATTTGATCAGTTACAGGGTGCCAGAGTGTTTTCCAAGATTGACTTGCATTCAGGTTATCATTAGTTGAAGATTCGGGAGCCAGATATCTCAAAGACTGCTTTTAGGACCAGATATGGTCACTATGAGTTTCTTGTTATGTCTTTTGGGCTGACCAACGCCCCAGTAGCTTTTATGCACTTGATGCACAGTGTGTTCCGGCCTTATCTTGAATCATTCGTCATTGTGTTTATTGACGACATTCTGGTGTACTCCCGGACTCGGGAGGATCATGAGGAGCATCTGAGGACTGCGCTTCAGACCTTGAGAGAAAAGAAGTTATATGCAAAATTTTCAAAGTGTGAGTTTTGGCTAGACTCAGTGGCATTCTTGGGTTATATAGTATCGAGTGAGGGGATCCAGGTGGATCCGAAGAAGATTGAAGGAATGTAGAGTTGGCCCAGACCATCCTCAGCTAGAGAGATCCAGAGTTTTCTTGGTTTGGCGGGGTATTACCGTCGATTTGTGGAGGGCTTCTCATCTATTGCAGCTCCTATGACCAGGCTGACCCAGAAGGGTGCTCCGTTCAGGTGGATAGCGGAGTGTGAGGAGAGCTTTCAGAAACTCAAGACAGCTTTGATTACATCCCCAGTATTAGTATTGCCTTCAGGTTCGAGGTCTTATACAGTTTATTATGATGCGCCGTGAGTTGCCCTCGGCACGGTGTTGATGCAGGACCGTAGGGTGATTGCCTACGCATCTAGACAGCTGAAGGTGCACGAAAATAACTATCCTGTCCACGACCTTGAGTTAGCAGCTATTGTTCATGCCTTGAAGATTTGGTGGCATTATTTGTACGGTGTTCCTTGTGAGATTTACACCGATCAGCAGAGTTTGCGGCATCTGTTCAAGCAGAAGGATCTTAATTTGCGTCAGAGGAGGTGGTTGAAGCTGCTTAAGGATTATGATATCACTATTTTGTACCATCCGGGGAAGGCCAATGTGGTGGCCGATGCTTTGAGTCGCCGATCAGAGAGTTTGAGGAGTTTAGCATATCTACCAGCAGTAGAGAGGCCATTGGCGTTGGATGTTTAGGCCTTAGCCAGCCACTTTGTGAGATTGGATATTTCTGAGCCGAGTCGAGTATTGGCTTGTGTGGTCTCTCGGTCTTTTCTTCATGATCGTATCAGAGAGCGTCAGTATGATGACACGGTCCAGCATGGAGATGCTAAGGAGGTCACTATTGGAGATGATGGTGCATTAAGGATACAGGGCAGGCTATGTGTGCCCAGTGTAGATGGTCTACGTGAGTTGATTCTTTAAGAGGCTCACAGTTCGTGGTACTCTGTTCATCCGGGTGCCGCAAAGATGTATCAGGACTTGAGGCAATATTACTGGTGGAGGAGGATGAAGAAGGACATAGTAGAGTATGTGTCCCGATGTCTAAATTGCCAGCAGGTGAAGTATGAGCATCAGCGGCCAGGTGGGTTGCTTTAGAAGTTGGAGATTCCAGAGTGGAAATGGGAGCGAATCACTATGGATTTCGTTGTTAGGCTCCCACAGACTCGGCGGAAGTTTGATGCAGTTTGGGTGATTATGGATAGGATGACCAAGTCAGCTCATTTCATTCCTGTGATGACTACCTATTCTTCTGAGCAGCTAGCTCAAATCTACATCCGTGAGATCATCAGGCTTCATGGCGTACCGGTATCTATTATCTCTGACCAGGGTATGCAGTTTACATCATGATTCTAGAGAGTTGTACACCAGGAGTTGGGTACTAGAGTGGAGCTTAGCATATCATTTCACCCTCAGACGGACGGACAGTCCGAGCGTACTATTCAGATATTAGAGGATATGCTTCGCGCTTCTCTGATAGATTTTGGGGGTGCTTGGGACCAGTTCTTTCCACTTTCGGAGTTTGCTTACAACAACAGTTATTAGTCCAGTATTCAGATGGCACCGTATGAGGCTCTGTATGGTAGGCGGTGTCGGTCCCCATAGGGTTGGTTCGAGCCGGGCGAGGCTATATTATGCGGTACGGACTTAGCTCATGATGCCTTGGAAAAGGTTAAGGTGATTCAGGATAGATTTCGCACAGCCTAGTACAGACATAAGAGTTACGCAGACCGAAAGGTTCGCGATATTTCATTCATGGTTGGAGAACGGGTCTTTCTCCGGGTTTCGCCTATGAAGGGCGTTATGAGATTCGGAAAGAAGGGCAAGGTTCACCCAAGGTTCATTGGTCCTTTTGAGGTGTTGCGGCGTGTTGGGGAGATTGCTTATGAGCTTGAATTACCTCCCATCCTAGCAGGAGTTCATCTGGTATTTCATGTTTCGATGCTCTGAAAGTATCACGGTGATCCGGCTCATGTATTGGATTTCAGCTCAGTCCAGTTGGATAAGGATCTATCTTATGTTGAGGAGCTAGTGGCTATTTTAGACAGGCAAGTGAGAAAGCTAAGGTCAAAGAACATTGCTTCTGTGAAGGTTCAATGGAGGGGACAACCGGCCGAGGAGGCGACTTTGGAGACCGAGCAGGATATGCGCATCCGTTATCCTTATCTTTTCACCACTTCAGGTATGTCTCTATACTCGTTCGAGGACGAACGATTATTTTAAGAGGGGGAGGATGTAACGACCTGGTCGGTCGTTTTGAGAGTAATAGCCCCGATCCCCTATTTATTGTTTCCCCCGTACCTTTTTCTGCTTATGTGACTTGCCGGGAGGTTTTGTTTTTTGTTTCAGAGTGTTTTGGGACACTTAATCCCTAAAACGGAAGCTTAAGTCTTAGGATTTTGACCGTAGTCGGAACTGTATGAAGATGACTCCAGAATAGAGTTTCGTCAGTTCCGTTAGCTCCATTGGGTGATTTTGGACTTAGGAGTGTGTCTGTATTGTATTTTGGAGGCCCGTAGCTTATTTACGCTTGAAATGGCAAAAAATCGTATTTTTGGAGATTTGGACCGGTAGTGAGAATTTTGATTTCCGATTCCGGAAGTTGGAGTATGTCCGTAATATTGAATATGACTTGTGTGTAAAATTTGGTGTCAATCGAACATGGTTTGGTTAGTTTCGGCATCGGTTGTCGAATTTGGAAGTTTCAAGTTCTTTTGGTTTGAATCAGAGGATGATTTGTGATTTTAGCATTGTAAATGTGGTTTGTGGCCTCGACTGAGTTCGTATGGTGTTTCAGGATGGGTTTGTATGTTTGGTCGAGGTCTCGGGGGCCTCGGGTGAGTTTCGGGTGCTTAAAGGGTGAAAGCTTGGACTTAGAAGAAATTATGGCATGCTGGTTTCTGGTGTTTTCGCACCTGCGGTGGGGAGTCCGTAGGTGCAGCCCCACAGAAGCGAGACTGGGATCGCAAGTGCGCCTTTAGGCCAGGGAGTTGCAGATGCGACGAGTGAGCCGTAGGAGCGAAGCCGTATCTGCGGAAGGGCAATCGCAAATGCGGAGATGAGAAGGACTCGAGGTTCCGCAGAAGCGGACGAGTAGATGCAGAAGCGCATCCACAGATGCGGACTTAGGCGCGCAGGTGCGGACTCTAGAGCGTTAATGAAAACTCGCAGGTGCGGAGTCCTAGCCGCAGAAGCGGTACCGCAGGTGCGGTTGAAGGCTCGCAGAAGTGAGTTTGCTGGGCAGAAAAGAGGGGTTCCGAGAGTTAATTTCCCATTTCGATTTTGTGAGTTTGAGAGCTCGGTGGGAGACGATTTTTCGAGGCTTCCTCAAGGAAATTGTTGGGGTAAGTGGTTCAAACTCAGATTGGGTTATATTTCATGAATATATCGGTATTTTTGTCTTCTAATTTGGGATTTGAGTTGGAAATTTGGGGGGAAATGGCAGAAACCTCATAGGCTATAATTTCGAGTTTTGGAAGGTGATTTGAGGTCGAATTCGAGTGATTCTTGTATGGTTAGACTCGTGAGTGAATGTGTGTTCATATTTTATGACTTTTATCCTATTTCGAGACGTGAGTTCGGGTCGACCTTTTTAGGACGGATTTCAGAATTTTTATTAAAATCTTGATTTCATTAATTAGATTATATATTATAGTTGTATTTATGATATGTAATTGTTTTTGGCTAGATTTGGGCCATTCAGAGTCGGATATCCGTGGAAAAGGCATTGTTACCGATTGATTGAGCTTGATTCGAGGTAAGTTGTCACAACCCAATTTTCCCTCCGTTGGGTATCGTGATGGCACCTAGTCTTAGGGACTAGGTAAGCCTAACATTTATTAAATAAAAACAATAATTAAATAACATCTAACAATCTTTGAAATGGAAAACTCCAAAATAAATTTTAAAATTCCTAAAACTGGTAGTACAAGTTATAACCTCTACAGAGTGTTTGCTAGAAAACTTCTAAATACAACTGTCCAGAATTAAGAATAAACAGTGCCAAACGAAAACTTGAAGGTGACTCTGAAGCCTGCGAACGCATCAGCAGGTTTACCTTGAGTCTCCACAGCAACGACCCGCACAGCGGCTAACGAACAAATACATGAATCTGCACAAAAATATGCAGAAGAGTAGAATGAGCACACCACAGCGGTGCCCAGTAAGTATCAAGACTAACCTCGGTGGAGTAGTGACGAGGAACAGTCAAGACACCCACTGGTCTAATAAACTGAACAAGTATAAGTATATGAACAACATAAATATGATATCTACATAAAGACTATGCAATATGGCTCACAATACAGTAATGGCAATAAGAAAGGAAACAACAAGTATCACCGGAATACCATGAAAATGACATAGAAAAGTGAATGGAACACAACCTAAATTTGGAATCACAAATACAACAAGGACAAGTAATTACTTAGCAACTACAACCGCTTTCACATCATGTTTTAGTCAACAAACTCCACGAGGTACCGAACCTCGGACAAATCACAACTCACGGGTCTCAATACCTGAACCTTAACCCTTGACATAATGTGCCCTCATAACCGCACTGACAACTCACGTGCCAATAGAGACATTCTCACATAGAAGGCAAGTAAACAAGGGTGATCATTTACACTCAACAATATCAAGAACACCTCTTATCCGATAAGAGTGTTGAACTACGTGTATGCTTGTGCAAGTGTCCTTAGTCCATACCAACAAATAAGCATAAGGGAAAAAAGAACGGACAACACGTAGAATATTTTCTCACAGCTTTCACAAGATAAAGCTCACATAGGTAAGTGTACCACTACACAAATATCAACAACAAGAATTCCCCCAGGCCATAACAAATCATCACAAATCAATCCCTGACACAATCCACCTTGTCTCGCCACATGAGCAAATATCAATAGTAACAATAGCATGACAGAAATTTCGTGCAACCCCATAACAACAACCGCACGGCAGAAACCTCGTGCATCATAATAACCACAACCGCACGGAAGAAACCTCGTGCATCACCACAGCGAGTACAACATCAACAATGGCAATAATTCAAAGTACGATAAGTAAATCAACTCAAGGACTTTAAATTACAAGAAACGGTAGAACCAATTCACAAGGAATAATCACAGTAAAGAATGCTAGGCGTAAAGAGATCAGCTCAACGAGGGAAAACTAATATGTATCAACGATCCCACAATATACATTTCAACAACAGGGAAGCTAACACGAGTCAAATAATTCCAAATAAAACAAGTCAACTAAGATATATGATATCTAAACTTCTTTTAAGGTTGAGAAATTACAAAGGGTATTCAACGATTCAATTAAGGATAAGCAGCATAAAGATAATCATAACCTCAATTAAGACTGGACAATTATAGGATGAGATAATAATGATTCCAAATAAAGATAAGCAGATATAAAAAGATAGCATGGCAATAGAAGAGGTAAAATCTTCAATTAAGTCAAATAAGAGTGAATCCTGAAGCAATTAATTCTAGTTAAATCATGTAGAGATGAAACTAGTAAATAGGAACTTAATCATATCAAGAACAACTTCATACTCGGTGAATATAAGGACCTAAGAATCTTAAAAGGCCAACTTTTCACAAATAAGTTCGAGCACGCACTCGTCACCTCGCTTACATGGACTACAATCAGTTTAGAAGACTCAAATCCTAATGGAAAAATCCCACACACAAGGTTAGGCAAGATACTTACCTCGAACCAAGCTCAATCAATCGGTCACAATGACTTTCCCATGAATATCTGACTCGGCATGACCAAAATATAGCCAAAACAATTACATATCATAAATACAACTATAATAGGCTAATCTAATTATTGAAATCAAGATTTTAATAAAAATTCCAAAATCCGTCCTAAAAAGTCGACCTGGGCCCACGTCTCGGAATCGGGTAAAAGTCACAAAATACGAACACCCATTCACTCACGAGTTCACTCGTACCAAAATTATCCAAATCCGATGTCTAAATCCCCCCAAAAAACTCAGAAATCTTAGTTGAAGAACTTCCCATTTTTCCTAAATTTTCAATCCAAACCCGAAATTTAATGAAGAAAACAACTATAGATTAATGCAATACAACCAAAAACGAGTTAGGAATCGTTACCCCAAAGCTCTCTCTCAAAGTCTCTCGAAATTGCCAATTCCCGAGCTCCCAAGTCCAAAAATGAAGAAATGAATCAAACCTACGATTTGGCCCCTTTTCTGCCAGTTAAACCGCATCTGTGGACTTGCCTTCGCACATGCGTCAACGCACCTGCGAAATTCTCATCGCAGGTGTGGATTCCACTCAAAACTCAGCGTTCGCTTCTGCGATCCAAGGGTCACACCTGCGTGTGCGCACCTGCGGACCCATGTCCGCTTTTGTGGTCCTTCACCACTCCTGCGATTGCTCCATCGCATCTGCGGGCATCGTAGATGTAGAATTTACCTCGCACCTGCGATCCCAGGCACTCCTCCATTTTTCCGCTTCTGCGCTTGCCTCTCCGCACGTGCGATCCCGCACATGCGGTCTCTCCACCGCAGGTGCGAAAATACCAGATGCTTGAAGACTTCAGCAGCAACACAAATCCAACTTTTGATCTGTTAAGCACCCGAAACTCACTCGAGGCCCCCGGGACCTCAACCAAACATACCAACCAATTCTAAAACACCATACTATTACACCATGTGCGTCTCAAGGTAACGTATAATAAATATGAGACTTGTCAATCATAATTTAAATGCGTTTAAAGTTATAATATGACTATATATGATGTTTTGATAAAACATATAAAGTTTGGAGAAAATCGGATTAAAGTTGCAGAAAAACCAACTAAGGATTTGCCCTGTAACAGAGATTTTTGAGAAATAAATTTCGTGTGATATATGAGGTCTTTTTGGGACATATTATATATCAAATTGAAGGTCTTGGAATTTAGTTTCCAATGCTCTTAACCGTTCATTCATACGATATCCTGATAAAAAGATATAAGTATCAGAAAATGGGCGAATGAGAGGGTGCGAAGCTAGCACCTTTTGACTTTTCAAAAGTTGTTATATATGTTTTAACTCGTCTCTCTCTCTTCAATTTTACACAGAATCTGACCATAGAACACCATAAAAAAAGGGTCCTTGAGCTCTCTAATAGTGCTTCAAATAATACTAACATCCCGGGTACGAAATCGAGAAGCGATAACATCAGAACGATCCTTACGACGTAAGTATCGCTATATCGCCTCTCTTTTTCTTTGTAGTTTGTGTTTTGGAATATATTTAATAGTTAATAAAAATTCCTAATTTCTGTATTTAAGCTTTAAAATATCAAGAAAAGTTGATAAATTCATTTCCTAAAGGTTAGACCTCACGGGACGGTGATCGGAAGCCGTGAGTTCGAGTTATTTGACTTGTAGTGGACTGTTTTGTGGGCTGTTTCATGTTGCTTTTGGGCTGTCTATTGTGCTGATGATTTATAGAGTTTGGAAGTATAAAAAGGGCGTGGACAAACGCCACATGTGGTAGGGTATTAGGTTGGTTGCTCGTTGTTGTAGTTACAAGCTAATTGATAACTTGTTGATTGGGTGTATTATGGTATATTTGGGGGTTTTGTTGTATTGAAGGTCCCAGATTGTAATTAGGTTGGTTTTGAGTTGCTGATTATATTATGTTTATATCTCACCTATAGACATCTTGAGGGAGCAGTAAAATCAGGGGAAATGCTGCCCGTTTTATTTTAGAATCGAATTATCGTTTGAGATACGTAATATACTACCACCATCTAAATTGTACACGTATTTCTTTGTTATAGGGTTGGCACGCTAGTTGTCATAAGCTTGTTGTTGAGTTGCATTGATGACTTGAGGTATGTTAAGGCTAGCCATCTTTCTTTTTGGCATGATCCAAATGATACAAACAAAATGAGTAAAATACGCAACTTTCATAAATGACTCTATTCATTGAAATACTAGGGGTGTCTATACTATTGATTCCCTATGTGAATTATTATTATATCCTCTATTCATGGGTCTAAAAAAAATACGTATTTGATAAAGTTTGTCCGAAAGGCATATTGATTTTATGATACTCGAGAAATCTTATTAACGTATTTCTTATGCATTTCATGCATTTATACATGTATCTTAACCCATGACTAGAAGGCGTTATATACGCACCACCACCTGATCAGCCGGTATATGTTGATGATTTTGCCCACAGTAGCCGAGATGATACGATGGGATGCGCTCAGAGGCTTGATGATGTTATGTACACCTATACCTATGCATGATACGACATTTATACGCACATGCATGGCATTATAAATGTTTCAAGATTCACAAAGTTATTTAGACTCACGGGTGGAATTCTTTCCCCTATGTTTCATCTATGTCTTTTATGTACTGATTTTCATGATTTACATACTCAATACATTATTCGTATTGACATCCCTTTTTGCATGGAGACGCTGCGTTTCATGCCCGCATGCGCAGGTAGACAGGTTGACGGTCCCCCTTCTTAGGATCCTTGATCAGTGAGAGTTGGTATGCTCCATTTGATCCGGAACTGTTTTGAGTTTTGGTACGATGTGTTTGCATACATATATGGGTACTACGGGCCCAGTCCCGTCCTTTATATATTTGTACACTCTAATAGAGGTCTGTAGATAGTCATGTATAGTTAGATAGTATGTGGCCTTGTCGGCTCGTCCTACCGTATTCTGTATATATGTCTTTTGGGCATGTTTTCCCATGTAGGTTGTTCATATCAATTAGTAGTTTATTTCCAGACGTTATGCATGACCTACACTTATTTCATGTTTATATTTTAGACGAATGCTTAGGGGTGTTCGATAGGTAGAACTCGGGCACTCGTCACGGCCCATCGGTTTGGGTCGTGACAAAAGTGGTATCAGAGCAGTTCTGTCCTAGGATTGTCTACAGACCGTGTCTAGTAGAGCCTTATTTATGGGTGTGTTGTGCACCACACTTATAGACAGGAGGCTACAAGATATTTAGGATGGTTACTTTTCTTTCTTATCTTAGATCATGCGATATAAGAATTCATTTTCCTAACGACATGTTATGTTTTCAGTGATGCCCAAGAAGGCTACAGCCGCCCAGAAGGGCAAGTCCATGGATGATGAGACTACAAGTAGAGCGCC
The DNA here is from genome assembly GCF_000715075.1 of Nicotiana tabacum. NCBI lineage: Eukaryota > Viridiplantae > Streptophyta > Magnoliopsida > Solanales > Solanaceae > Nicotiana > Nicotiana tabacum. The sequence goes on from NC_134083.1 coordinate 26,579,519, forward strand.
ACGAGTTACCGGGTCTCAGGGAGAATCGCATAGTGATGACTCTATCTCAGACTTCACATACCTTGCCCTCTCCAGAGGAGATCCGAGGGGCACCAGCTCCAGCACCCGCTCCAGTACCCCCAGCTCCTCATCCAGATGCACCGAGTCAGGAGATGAGAGTTGCTATTCGGCTATTGACTCGATTAGTGGCCGCACAAGCTCGATGCCAGGAGGTTGGTATTGGACCCTCCGATATTCACTGGAGCAGATCCAAATGAGGACCCTCAGGTATTTATCGATAGGATGTAGAGGACTTTGAGGGTAATGAAGGCCACTGCGACTGAGTCAGTTGAGCTAGCTTCCTATAGACTTCGGGATATTGCAATTAATTGGTACGAGTCTTGGGAGTTGTCCAGAGGTGAGGATGCCCTTCCAGCAATATGACATGATTTTACAGAGGCTTTTCTTCGTCATTATTTTTCACAAGAGCTTAGACGGGCCAGAGTTGATAGGTTTTTGACCCTTCGACAGGGTAATATGAGTATTCGGGAGTACAACCCTCATTTTGATTCTTTGGCTAGGTATTCTCCCACTATTGTAGCTAAGATGGAGGATCAAGTTCACCGGTTCGTGATGGGGTTGGAGCCGCACCTGCTCAATGACTGTATGTCGGTCTTACTTCATCTAGCCATTGATATTTCTCGTATTTAGGCATATGCTCAGGGTGTAGAGGAGCGTAAGCAGAAGCAGAGGGCCGATCACGAGCGTGATAGGGTCCAGAGTAAGAGAGCGAGATCTTCAGGTCCTTCTGGTGAGTTTCGAGGTGGTGAGAGACAACAATACCCAAGGTATCTAGCTCAGCCATCAGCTAGTGCACCCCCTCAGTTTTCCGGTAGGAGATTTGATCGTTCCACATACTCAGGGCCTAGTCAAAGTTTCAGGGCCTCTCGTTCTCAGTATAGGGGTGAGTCAAGTCAAATAAGGCCACCCTTGTCATGATGTGCTCGGTGTGGTAAGCAGCATGTCGAGCAGTGCCTCGTGGCATTGGGTGTTTGTTATACTTGTGGTTATCCAGGCCACGTTATGAGATATTGTCCGACGAGAGGTGGTGCAGGTATAAGTCAGCCAGCGGGATCTATAGCTGGTTTGTCATCATCAGTACCCCCTCCCCCTCGGGCAAGGATCACAGGCACCAGCCGGCCGTGGTAGAGGCAAAAGTGGAGCATCTAGCTCGAGCGGTCCTCAAAACCGCATTTATGCATTAGCGGGTCGACCGGATCAGGAGTCATCACCTGATGTTGTTACAGGTATATTATCAGTCTCCTCATATGATATATATGCATTGATTGATCCAGGTTCCACCTTATTGTATGTCACTCTGTTGGTTGCTAGCAAGCTTGGGATAGAACCTGAGTTGATTAAACCTTTTGAGGTGTCTACACCTGTTGGGGATCCAATGATAGCTACACGGATATATAGAGATTGTATAGTATTAGTTCTTAGCCGTTCTACAGTAGCAGACCTGATTGAGCTAGATATGGTAGAATTTGATGTTATAATGGGTATGGATTGGTTGGCTTCTTGTTATGCTAATGTTGATTATAGATCAAAGATGGTTCGGTTCCAGTTTCCAGGGGATCCAATTCTAGAGTGGAAGGGTAATACTGCATCGCCGAGAGGTAGGTTTATTTCCTATCTCAAGGCAAGGAAGATGATCAGAAAGGGCTATATTTATCACTTAGTTCGGGTACAGGATGTGAAAGCAGAGTCACCGACCCTTCAATCTATTCTGGTGGTTAATGAGTTTCCCGATGTTTTCCAGGCCTTCCGCCAGAGCGGGAGATTGAGTTTGCTATTGACACATTACCAGATACTCAGTCGATATCTATTCCTCCTTATAGAATGGCACCTGCAGATCTGAGAGAGTTGAAAGAACAACTGGGGGATTTGCTTGAAAAAGGCTTTATCAGACCCAGTACATCACCGTGGGGAGCACATGTGTTATTTGTGAGAAAGAAAGATGGTTCCTTGTGGATGTGTATTGATTACAGACAGTTAAATAAGGCGATGATTTATTTGATCAGTTGCAGGGTGCCAGATATTTTTCAAAGATAGACTTGAGATCGGGGTACCATCAGGTAAGGGTTAGAGAGAAGGATATTCCGAAGACAGCCTTCAGGACCAGATACAGGCAATTTGAGTTTCGTGTTATGTCATTCGGTTTGACCAATGCCCCAGCGGTATTCATGGACTTGATGAATCGTGTGTTCAAACCCTTTCTAGATCTGTTCGTGATTGTATTTATAGATGACATTTTGGTTTATTCTCGTTCAGAGGCTGAGCATGCAGATCATTTGCGTATTGTGCTCAAAGATCTATAAGAAAAGAAGTTGTATGCAAAATTCTCTAAATGTGAATTCTGTAGCCTTCTTTGGTAATATTATTTCGGGTGAGGGTATCCGGGTCGATACACAGAAGATTGAGGCAGTGAAGACTTGGCCTAGACCCACGACACTGACAGAGGTTCGTATCTTCCTAGGTTTGGCAGGTTATTATAGAAGATTTGTAGAAGGGTTTTCTTCCCTTTCAGCACCATTGACAAAATTGACTCAGAAGGCAACCAAGTTTCAGTGGACTGATTCTTGTGAGCGGAGTTTCCAGGCATTGAAAGACAGATTGATGTCAGCTCTGGTTCTAACACTTTCAGAAGGGACCGATGGTTATGCTATCTATTGTGATGCTTCGGGCATTGGATTGGGTTGTGTACTGATGCAACATGGTAAGGTTGTAGCTTATGCTTCTAGACAACTAAGAAATCACGAGAAGAATTACCCGACCCACGATTTAGAGTTAGCCGCGGTGATTCATGCACTAAAGATATGGAGGCACTATTTGTATGGCATTCATGTTGATATAGATACGGACGATAAGAGCCTTCAGTATATATTCAAGCAAAAGGAATTGAATTTACGATATAGGCGATGGTTGGAGCTACTAAAAGACTATGATGTTGATATTTTATACCATCCAGGAAAGGCGAATGTAGTAGCCGACGCCCTCAGCCGTAGATCTATGGGTAGCTTAACATATTTATAGCCAGAGAAGAGTGAGATAGCTTGTGAGATTCATCAGCTAGCTAATCTTGGAGTTCGATTATTAGATTCAGGTGGTACCGGGGTTACTATTTAGGACACGGCAACATCCTCTCTAGTAACTGAAGTGAAGGAACGCCAGTATGAAAATCATGTGCTAGCTCACTACAGAGATACAACCCCTCAAAAGGAGAAGACACCATTGGAGATTACAGGAGATGAAGTCAGCAGGGTTGCGCCAGCAGGTTATGGGAGAAGCTCATTATTCTCGTTATTTCATTCATCCAGGAGCGACGAAGATGTATCATGATATCAGGGGAATATACTGGTGGGACGGAATGAAGAAGGATATAGCCGAGTTTTTTTCTCAGTGCCCTAATTGTTAGCAGGTTAAGATTGAGCATCAAAAACCCGGTGGATTATTGCAGGCTATAGAGATTCCGACTTGGAAATGGGAAGTGATTAACATGGATTTCATCATAGTCTTACCTCGTACCCAGCGTAAGTTCGATTATATTTGGGTTATTATTGATAGACTTACAAAATCAGCTCATTTTCTACCTGTCAGGACTACGTATTCAGCAGAGGATTATGCAAGGATTTACATTAAGGAGATAGTACGACTTCATGGTGTCCCTATATCTATTATCTCAGATAGAGGTGCTCAATTTACAGCTAATTTCTAGAGGTCCTTCCAAAAGGATTGGGGACTCAAGTAAGTCTTAGTACAACATTTCATCCCCAAACAGACGGTCAAGCTGAGCGTACTATTCAGACACTGGAAGATATGCTTCGGGCTTGTGTGATAGACTTTAGGGGTAACTGGGATGATCATCTTCCAATTGTAGAGTTCGCATATAATAATAGTTATCATTTTAGCATTCAAATGGCTCCATACGAAGCTCTTTACAGAAGGAAGTGTAGGTCACCTATCGGATAGTTCAAGGTTGGGGAAACTAAGTTAATAGGACCAGAGTTGGTACAACAGGCAGTTGAGAAGATTAAGCTTATACTGGAAAGGCTATTAGCAGCTCAGAGTCGTCAGAAGTCATATGCAAATAATCGACGATGAGACTTGGAGTTTCAGATAGATGACTGCGTATTCCTAAAGGTATCACCGATGAAAGGCGTGATGAGATTCGGTAAGAAAGGAAAGCTTATCCCTCGGTACATTGGACCTTATAAGATCATACGCAGAGTAGGCCAGGTAGCATATGAGTTAGACTTGCCTTCCAACTTGGAGTCAGTACATCCAGTTTTTCACGTGTCTATGCTCCGCAAGTGTATTGGAGATATTTCTAGAGTCGTTCCAGTTGACGATATTCAGGTCACAGAGCATCTATCATATGAGGAAGCTCCCATTGGTATACTAGATAAACAGGTTCGGAGATTGAGAACTAAAGACGCATCTTCGGTTAAAGTACTTTGGAGGAACAATAATGTGGAGGAGATGACTTGGGAAGCTGAAGAAGACATGAAGTCTAGGTATCCTCACTTGTTTCCGCTTCCGGAGGAGGATCGGATTGAGACATCACAACCTTAGGTACGTATATGGTACTGATTCCTATGTTAGTAAAGAATGCTAGGCGTAAAGAGATCAGCTCAATGAGGGAAAACTAATATGTAGCAATGATCCCACAATATACATTTCAACAACAGGGAAGCTAACACGAGTCAAATAATTCCAAACAAAACAAGTCGACTAAGATATAGGATATCTAAACTTCTTTTAAGGTTGAGAAATTACAAAGGGTATTCAACGATTCAATTAAGGATAAGCAGCGTAAAGATAATCATAACCTCAATTAAGACTGGACAATTATAGGATGAGATAATAATGATTCCAAATAAAGATAAGAAGATATGAAACGATATATTGTAATAGAAGAGGTAAAATCTTCAGTTAAGTTAAATAAGAGTGAATACTGAAGTAATTAATTCTAATTAAATCATGTAGAGGTGAAACTAGTAAATAAGAACTTAATCATATCAAGAACAACTTCATACTCGGTGAATATAAGGACCTAAGAATACTAAAAGGCCAACTTTCCACAAATAAGTCCGAGCACGCACTCGTCACCTCGCGTACATGGACTACAATCAACTTAGAAGACTCAAATCCTAAGGGAAAAATCCCCCACACAAGGTTAGGCAAGATACTTACCTCGAACCAAGCTCAATCAATCGGTCACAATGCCTTTCCCACGAATATCCGACTCTGAATGGCCAAAATCTAGCCAAAACAATTATATATCATAAATACAACTATAATAGGCTAATCTAATTAATGAAATCAAGATTTTAATAAAAATTCTGAAATCCGTCCTAAAAAGTCGACCTGGGCCCAAGTCTCGGAATCGGGTAAAAGTCACAAAATACGAACACCCATTCACTCACGAGTTCACTCGTACCAAAATTATCCAAATCCGATGTCTAAATCCCAAAAACAAACTCAGAAATATTAGTTAAAGAACTTCCCATTTTTCCTAAATTTTCAATCCAAACCCGAAATTTAATGAAGAAAACAACTATAGATTAACGCAATACAACCAAAAACGAGTTAGGAATCGTTACCCCAAAGCTCTCTCTCAAAGTCTCTCGAAATTGCCAATTCCCGAGCTCCCAAGTCCAAAAATGAAGAAATGAATCAAACCCACGATTTGGCCCCTTTTCTGCTAGTTAAACCGCATCTGCGGACCTGCTTTCGCACATGCGTCACCGCACCTGCAAAATTCTCATCGCAGGTGCGGATTCCACTCAAAACTCAGCGTCCTCTTCTACAATCCAAGGGTCGCACCTGCGTGTGCGTACCTGCGGACCCATGTCGATGAAACTCCATTCCGGAGTCGTCTTCGCACAGTTCCGACTGCGGTCAAAAATCCTAAGACCTAAGCTTCTGTTTTAAAAACCAAGTGTCCCAAATCACTCCCAATCATCCGGTAACTGAATTCAACCACGCACGCAAGTCAATACACATAATACGAAGCTGCTTGGGGCCTTATGCGGCCGAACAAGACTTAAATTCTCAAAACGACCGGTCGGGTCGTTACATAAGTGGTTTGCCTAACTTTGGGGGGGGGGGACTTCCCTTAGGATTTGTACTGTTTTTGATATATGAGCGACGTGTACGTGAGGTGACGAGTAAGTATACGGGCTAATTGTATAAAAACCCAATTTTTCTACTATGTAATAACCTGATTTCCTTCTTATTTGAGTTCCATCAGCATGTGTGGTATCCAGCTAGACTAGAATAGCATGCCTACTTGCCTTAATTATTTACTTGAACTACGTGCAGCATGTTTAGTGAATTTACATGTCTTTCCTTGACTGGTACTTAGGTTGAACTGTAGAATTCCGTGCCGTAACTATTGAATTCTATTTTTTGGCTGCATATTTACTTTGGGACTACAGAACGGTATTTCAGGAGATCCCCCTGTACTGCATATTTATTTTAGGACTACAGAACGGTATTTCGGGTGATCCCTCTGTACTACATATTTACTTTAGGACTACGGAACGGTATTCCGGGAGATCCCCTTGTACTGCATATTTACTTTGGGACTACGAAACGGTATTCTGTGAGATCCCCATGTACTGCACATTTACGTTTGGGACTACGATACGGTATCTCGGGAGATCCTCTGTTGTTATCTCTGTGTACTGAGCTGTTGTCTTCTATGATTTTATTCTTGTTAAATTTCAGTCTTTATTTTACTGCAGTATTTCATTCTATCTTTTATATATATATATATATATACCAGTAGGGCCCTCACCTGTCCTCGTCACTACTCGACCGAGATTAGGCTTGGCACTTACTGGGTAGCGATTGTGGTGTACTCATGCTACTCTCTGCACATGTTTTTCATATGCAGATCCAGGTGCTCCTTATCAGCCGCACTGTCAGTGACCCGAGATAGCTTTGGAGACTTCAAGGTATATCTGCCGCGTCCGCAGACCTTGGAGTCCCCTTCTACTCTTTCCAATGTCCATTATCTTCTGTATTTTTTTTTTAATAGACTCTGATGTATAGAGACACTAGATTTTCCTTCTGTAGTTTGTGATTCACGATATTTCGGGTTTTGGAATTTCTGTGTATTTTTGAATAGTTGGTTATTGTACATGCCAAGCGGTTATTGTAGAGACTAGGTGCTGTCACGAAGTCATACGGAGGGAAAATTGGGTCGTGACAGATTGATGACTGAGTGATGTCGAGGGCCTGATGGTGTTGATATTTATGGGATCGGGTTGCGCCCCGCAATATGTTTTATTGATTGATGCCATGATTGGCTTGATATAGCGCTTGGGCTAAATGAGTCACTCTGGAGTCTGTACACACCCCCAGTGAGTGCAGGTACCTATTGAATGCGAGTGCCGAGCGATTGGGAGGTTTGAGTGACTGTGAGGACTGAGTGACTGGAGGACTGAGTGAATTGATACTCTGAGAGTATGTATATGGTTTATCACTGAGTTGTATCGCATTTGACATGCACACTTGACTTACAGGCATAGAGATGCATTTTTTCTCATAATGTACGGTATTATGTCATTCATGACTTCTCATATACATTGACATGTAGGCATAGAGATATATTTTCCTCATGCCATTTAAAAATAAAACATTTACCTGTTGAAAGTTTTTGGAAAAATCACAGGTTTACAAAACATTCATATTTTGGTGATTTCAGTAAAAGATTTGGGTATTCACTGATATACTTGGAAAGCAGGCCTATTTTTCTGAAACTGTGAACGAGCGAACTTTTTATCTCTGAGCTACTTCTTTTATTACTTCCTTTATGTTGTTATGAACTGTTGTTGGCTATTGGTGTTGGACCCCGACATGTGTTCCAACTCGTCACTACTTTCAACCTAAGGCTAGGTTTGTTACTTATTGAGTACATGGGATCGGTTGTACTCATACCACACTTCTGCACCTTGCATGCAGATATTGGATGTTGATGTTGATGTGATCGACGCGAGATGGATTTGAATATGTACTTGTGTTCCGGTCATAGCTGCCTCTTGTTCATGGTAGCCTTAGATTTATAAAAATCTGTTTATGTATATTTCGAACAGATGATGTATTTATTTCATACCAGCTTTGTAAATTCTAATCTTAAAAGCTCGTGGTTTGTACTACTAGTCTTTGGGGAGTGTATTAGTGTCAGTTAAATATTAATTGAATTGGATAGTTATTAATTAGCTTACCTTACGGGTTGGGTTAGGTGTCATCACGACTAGGAGGATGTTGGGTCGTGACATAAAAGTTATTTTCAAATGGAAAAAACTCTTAGCATTCATATATCTGTTCCATAAGAAGTGCATTAATGGTGAAAGAATAAGAAATATAGTAAAATCAGTTTACTGTGTGATATTAAGAGTCAAATCGATAAAAATACAAATTTGAAACAATAAGAATGAAACAGTAGAAGACAAATTATGTTCTACTATATGATTTGTCATTAATTATTATTATATTATTATTTTGTAAAAATCTACAAATTGAACTCCCTGTATCTTTTTAATATATTTGGTTTTTTGTTAGAAAATATTAGTTTAATATTAACAATTCTCAGACTTTAGTCACATGTACCTTTTTTCTAATAGCCATAAGAAAAATCTATCATTCTCAAACTTCAAAAAGGTCAAGAGATTATATTTTTAAATTTATGTTATTTGCCAAATCTTTGATCAATCGTGGTTATTTTTGATATTAGATACAAAATAATAGTAACAATTTTTATAAGATATTCCACATAATTCTAAGGATTTCTATGATGCATACTTTTTTCTTTTATTGCACTAGATAAAGTGGAATTAACATTCTATCAATTTTAGGAACTCACTTTTTTTTATGTCAAACACTTTGTTTAATGCTACTTATTTTAATTTTTTAAAATGATATATTTATTAATATAGGAAACACGCGCATACCCTAAGACTAGTGATATAGGAAATTTCTAACTATGTTAAAAGATGGATGATTATACGCACACATTTTATTGAAGAATCCGATAATTGTAAGATTTTTCTCAAGATGGTGCCTATTACTGAACCAAGTAGCACAAATACGGCTTAAGAAATAATTTTTTTCCTTCACATTCATAAGATTATTATCGTATTACTCTACTCTGTTTTAGAATTTCTTTACAATTGTGATAATGCAGCGCTTCTTGAAACTGACAGAGATGTTTAACCACATTGGATAATCAAGTATGTTACTATTTACTGTCCTTTCCACTAACTATGTAATAGAAGTTCCACACAACTTTTAAAATTTTACCTGAATCGAATCGAAGAATTATTCACACCATAAAATATATGCAATTTCGCGCTCATGGTAATGTCTTTATACATTTATAAAATTTTCAAATTTATTTAGCCTTCTTGAATATATTTTTGAATTTTTTAGTAATTTAGTGTATCTACATGATTCAAATATGTAACATTGTAGCTTATGGAGTAATAGTTTTGAATGTGATTCTTCCTCTTGAAAAAGAAATTGCAAAATAGACCAAATGTGAAAATACCCCAAAACTATTTCAAAAGAAACTGAAATTCTTTTTTCTTTTTGCAGTAAAGACCCAAAGTGAATTATGTAAAAGATGAGGGTGGCAAATTTGTATTCCAGGTCAGTCTAGTAGTTACGAAGAGAAACAAGCGATATTGCACGTAAACATTGTATTGCCACGTGGTAGTTAAGGAAAATAAAAAAGAGGTCTGGTAGTTTCTAGGCTCACCTTCTAACTTCCAGACTTCTCTGTTTCGTTAACACAAGTACCGCTCTCCTCTCCCACTTATCTGCGTATTTACTTGAACACACTTGAAACTGTACTGTATTTCGCCGAACAGATCTAAAGGAATTCTCTTTTCTGCTCTCGGAAATTATTTCTTGTTTAAGGTATGCTTGCGTGTCTCTATTGAGCTACTTTTCTTCTCTTCGATTTTCATTTTTTTTTTTTTTTTTGGCTGTTCAAAATTTATTTTTGTAGATTTATTCTTGTGGCATTGTGTGCGTACTTGCTATTCCATTGAGAATTTGTGTTGTGGTTTTCGGTTGTATGCGTTTGATGGAACGCACGTCCTTTTTTCGTGATTGAGTTGCTTCGGAAAATTAACTGGCTTTGTTATTGATCCTTATGTTCTGTTTTCGGAGTCCAATTTTTATTTGGTTTTACTTAACATAAGTAAATCAGTTGGTCTGATAGTATGCTTGCGGAGCCAGTAAATCTAAGGGGAATTCAAAAGTTTGTTTTCATCCTATTTAGGCATTTAACTTTGCAATTCCCTTTATTCCATGTGGCTCCAGCGTAGGCACATAGTGAAGGGTCGTTAGTTGAACCTCCTCCTTTGGAAAAAGTATACTGCTTATGTAAAAATTTATAATGTGTGTATGGTTGTGTCTATAGGTCAAAAATTACTTCTTATACATATATATTAAAACCTAGAGTCACTGTCCTCAATTTTGTTTCTCCTGTTTTTCTCTAGATAAATTTCATGGTATGGCAAATTTTACTAATAAATGATTCCTCACATTCTGTTTTTTTTATTTCAGTTCGTTGAAAGACACATAATTAGTTATGAATCCTGAAAAGTTTACTCACAAGACCAATGAGGCACTTGCTGAGGCACATGAACTAGCTATATCAGCAGGGCATGCTCAATTTACCCCCTTACATATGGCACTGGCCTTAATATCCGATCACAACGGTATTTTCCGGCAAGCTATTGTGAATGCTGCTGGTAGTGAAGAAACAGCTAATTCAGTTGAAAGGGTATTCAAACAAGCCATGAAGAAAATCCCTTCTCAAACACCAGCACCTGATCAAATCCCACCTAGCACATCACTGATTAAGGTGCTCCGACGAGCTCAGTCGTTGCAAAAGTCTCGCAGAGACACCCATTTGGCAGTTGATCAGTTGATTTTAGGCCTTCTAGAAGATTCCCAAATTGGTGATCTTTTAAAAGAAGCTGGGATTGGTGCAGCAAGAGTGAAATCAGAAGTAGAGAAACTTAGGGGAAAAGATGGCAAAAAGGTTGAAAGTGCTTCAGGGGACACTAATTTCCAAGCACTTAAGACTTATGGTCGTGATCTTGTTGAACAAGCAGGAAAACTTGATCCTGTGATCGGTAGGGATGAAGAAATTCGAAGAGTAATTCGGATTTTGTCGAGGAGGACGAAGAATAATCCGGTGCTTATTGGTGAGCCTGGTGTTGGTAAAACAGCAGTAGTTGAAGGGCTAGCACAAAGGATTGTTCGAGGCGATGTCCCGAGTAATTTGTCTGATGTTAGACTTATAGCATTGGATATGGGGGCATTAATTGCTGGAGCAAAATATAGAGGTGAATTTGAAGAGAGGTTGAAGGCAGTGTTAAAGGAAGTGGAAGAAGCAGAAGGGAAAGTGATCCTTTTTATTGATGAGATTCACTTGGTTTTAGGTGCTGGTAGGACTGAAGGGTCTATGGATGCTGCCAATTTGTTTAAGCCAATGCTTGCTAGGGGCCAATTAAGGTGCATTGGTGCAACAACTCTCGAGGAGTATAGGAAGTATGTCGAAAAGGATGCTGCGTTCGAAAGGCGTTTCCAGCAGGTATACGTGGCTGAGCCTAGTGTTCCTGACACTATTAGTATCCTTCGTGGGTTGAAGGAGAAGTATGAAGGGCATCATGGTGTCAAAATTCAAGATAGAGCTCTTGTGGTGGCAGCCCAGCTTTCGGCTCGATACATTACAGGTATGTCCTTTTTTGGATTGTCATTGTATTTTATGAATTTTACCTTTGATCTTTAATCGAGTAAAGATGCCACTACAGGAATATAGCAATGTATGTAATGTTGAAATGTGATGTGTCACACGTTTGTATTGTGGTTGTCAAAACATTTCCTAAAATTTTGAGGAGATAGTCCCTTTCCTTTATGTCTATGCAGGATGGATGTGAATCTAGTTTTATACTTAATTTAGCTGAATCACGTCCCATTTGAATGATAAAGTTATTTTCTGCTTCATTGTGCTTTTCAAGGTGATAACCTCTAACCTTTGGTTTGTAGTTTCAGACTTATAAAAGTATGATTGGTGCGTGCTCACCTTAATTGATTGGATGGGATTATGTGTTTGCTCTCTATTAATACGAATTTTCTTTAAAGCTTTTTCTCTCCCTTGCTATGGAGAATTGCTACTGTTGTTTTGCGTATCATTTGCCAGTTTGCCATAATTTTGTGCATATAGGGATTACTAATCTGTGAATTTACGTTCAGGTCGTCATTTGCCAGATAAGGCTATTGACCTAGTTGATGAGGCTTGTGCAAATGTAAGAGTTCAACTTGATAGTCAACCTGAAGAAATTGATAATCTTGAAAGAAAGAGGATTCAGCTAGAAGTTGAACTTCATGCACTTGAGAAGGAAAAGGACAAGGCTAGCAAAGCTCGACTCGTTGAAGTAAGTATACATCCCGGAAATGCTTTGACCTATAATTCTAGAACCTGTGTAGGAAATGTGGACAAATAACGTAATTACTATTTCAGGTGAGAAAAGAACTTGATGATTTGAGGGACAAACTCCAGCCTTTGACGATGAGGTATAAGAAAGAGAAGGAAAGAATTGACGAGCTTCGCAGGCTCAAACAAAAGCGTGATGAACTCACGTATGCTTTACAAGAAGCTGAAAGGAGATATGATCTTGCTAGAGCAGCAGATCTTAGGTATGGGGCTATCCAAGAAGTGGAAGCTGCTATAGCAAATCTCGAGAGTAGCACAGATGAGAGTACAATGTTAACTGAGACTGTTGGACCTGATCAAATCGCGGAAGTAGTCAGTCGGTGGACTGGTATTCCTGTGTCAAGGCTTGGTCAGAATGAGAAAGACAAATTGATTGGTCTTGCTAATAGATTGCACCAAAGAGTGGTTGGGCAGGATGATGCAGTTAGAGCTGTTGCTGAGGCTGTATTAAGGTCTAGAGCTGGGTTGGGAAGGCCACAACAACCAACTGGTTCATTCCTTTTCTTGGGACCAACTGGTGTTGGAAAAACTGAACTTGCTAAGGCTCTCGCTGAGCAGCTCTTTGATGACGACAAGTTGATGGTCAGAATTGACATGTCCGAATACATGGAACAGCATTCTGTTGCCAGGTTGATTGGTGCTCCACCAGGGTAAGGACCCTTTAACTATTGATAGGATAAAAGAACAAATCATACTTTTACGAGTAAACTGTATCTGCCATAATGAGATTGTGGATTGCACCTTTTGTAGAACTCTGTAGCCTCATATTTGTCTAGGTACTTAATAGTTTTACGTCTGAAGTGATGAATGCTGAACATGTTATGTGTGTGCAGTTATGTTGGACATGAGGAAGGAGGACAACTCACTGAAGCTGTGAGGAGGCGCCCTTACAGTGTAGTGCTTTTTGACGAAGTGGAAAAAGCTCATCCCACTGTATTCAATACCTTGCTCCAAGTGCTGGACGATGGACGATTAACAGATGGCCAGGGTCGTACCGTTGATTTTACTAATACAGTCATCATTATGACCTCAAATCTAGGAGCAGAGTATCTCTTGTCAGGATTAATGGGCAAGTGCACCATGGAGAAGGCCCGCGATATGGTCATGCAGGAGGTAAGCTAGAACAGCCTATTTTCTGCTAATTTTCTGAGCATTGTTTCCTAGTTTACATCTTTATTTGAGGAAGGATTGTTCACATATATCTTTTTGTGACAGGTGAGGAAGCAGTTTAAGCCTGAGTTATTGAACCGGCTAGATGAGATTGTAGTGTTTGATCCTTTATCACACGAGCAGTTGAGGCAAGTATGCCGTCACCAACTGAAAGATGTAGCAAGCCGTTTAGCTGAGAGGGGTATCGCCTTGGGCGTTACCGAGGCCGCGTTAGATGTCATACTTGCTCAGAGTTATGACCCTGTAAGTATCACCATCTGGTATTTCAACCTGACATTTCATGGTGATTAGACTAGGGTCTGAGTTGAGATACCAACTATGCAGATTTTTGCATTTATCTTGCTGTGGCGGGTTACACTTGTTTTTTCAGTTGCTAATTTCACTTATTATGGAAAATTATTTGTAGTTACATTTTAGGTGATCTAACATTCTAAAAATTATCTTAGAACCGTTGGCGTATAGAAGCGAAATACTTTTGACAATTGATTGTGCTAACTTTTGTTACAATTACATCACAGGTTTATGGTGCAAGACCTATTAGAAGGTGGTTGGAGAAAAAAGTGGTAACTGAGTTATCCAAGATGCTCGTGAAAGAGGAGATTGATGAGAATTCTACCGTCTACGTCGATGCTGCATCCAGTGGGAAAGATCTAAGCTACCGAGTGGAGAAAAATGGAGGGCTTGTCAATGCTGCCACTGGGAAAAAATCTGATATATTGATTCAGCTCCCTAATGGAGTGAGGAGTGATGCTGCTCAAGCAGTGAAAAAGATGAAGATTGAAGAAATAGTAGACGAATGATGAAATGGAAGACTAAAGAGGCCGTAAAATCACTGGGTTAAAATGAAGAGAAGAATAGTTCACTCAACTCTTTGTGATGGAGTCCAATAACATTCTCAGGAAGTGAATGTACATGATCACAGATTTTTGTTGAATGTACGGTGTGAATGTCTGGGAGATGTATTCCCAATGTTTCTGAAAAATTTATCCTTTTCTCTTGCTGTTTTTCTTCGTCCACGTTTTGATTTTGGAGCGGTGTCGTTTAAGTAGTGGAGTGAAGTGTTAAATGTCAAAAGTTGAAGAGGGCTTGTGTTGAAAATGTATGTTGGAGTGATGTAAAGGTGAATTCATGATTCGTGTCAATGAGTCAAATTTTATGGCATATACATATTTGTAGTTTGTTTGCACATGTAATTTGTAGAGCCCTGAGGCATATTATTGAAGTATATTTGTAGTTTGTTTGCACATGTAATTTGTAGAGCCGTGAGGCATATTATTGAAGTATACGAATAATCAGGTTGAAGTGATCCTGACAGCTCTATTTTTTTCAAATTTTAACTTTTCTTTTTGGAAAAATCAACCGAAATTTTTAAATGTATATATATACAAATTTTACACATTTTTCGGCTATTATTTTTACAGCGGCTATACAATGTCATTTTCTCATTGAAAACTGGCACAGAAGGGGATATTTTCAAGGTCAAAATTTTTGAAGACATTATCTAAAAATGAGGAATTACTGTGATAATTTGAGTTATCCAATAAAAAGAGAGGAAATGTTTTGCTTCAGAAGATTTGCTTCATGAATCAGAGTTGGGTAACACTGTTAGTTTTTTAATACATTGTGTCAGCGAGATTAAAGATGTTTCACTTTAGCATATTTAAGGGACTAAATATGCTCAGGACTATATTTAAGGGATTAAAATAGACCTACCCTAAAAAAATAAGGGATAATATTAGCCAAAAATTCTATTTTGATTCAACCAATTAGTGATTATTATTTTTATTATTTTTGGACTAATTGAAGCGATAAAGGACTGGATCTTAGTGTATTGTGGAAGTGATCATCTTTTGGTGTCACTTTCGTATATCAATAGTCTAAGGGGTTGTTTGGTAGGGTTATTCAGATATTAACAATTTTAGGATTATAATTGTAGATTATTATCCCACATCAAATATGGGTTAGTTAATATCAAAATCTAATATATTATTTATATCGGTATTAGTTAATACTCATAATTAAGCATGAAATCATGCAATTTCAAATTCTATCAGGAGATTATATTCATTATTCCGGTAACCAAACCACCCCTAGTGTTTTGAGTTATAACGGTTAATCAAAGTTTAATATATTATTTATACCGGTATTAGTTAATACTCATAATTGCTTCGAATTGAAGGCTACAAGTTGAGAAGGAGCTTGAACGAACGTTGTACTCCTGAATTCTAATCGCTGCAGCTGCCCTGTCTGGCTGTCTCCCGAACATTGTCTGTTTCTAATATGTCACAAAATCAGTTGTAGGTAGACTATGTGGTTGATATTAATTTGAACCTTTTTATATTTCAGACTCCAATAATAAGATGCAGGGAGGGACAAATGATATTTCGTGTTTCTTACCCGGTGGTAGGGGTGCACAAAAAAAAAACGATAAATCGCACAAACCCAATAATTCGAGTCAAACCGAGAAAAAAAAATTTGATTGTGGTTTGGTTTGATTTGATTTAGTGTTGGAAAAACAAAAACCGACCATAATTGATTTGGTTTGGTTTTAACTAAAAAAGTTCAAACCAAACCAAACCAACCCGACATTACATTTATACAATTTTAAAAAATATTTTATGCATATAAATATTTATTGTAATATAATTTATAAATATTTCTTAAACTTGTTCACAATTTTGTATTTAAAAGTATTATTTAAAGTTTGGACTTAATATTCTTGAATGGTCCAATAAATTTTATAGCCCATAAAGGTAAGTCAAACAAAGTTCAAATCAATACTAGTGCTAATAAAGAAAATTCAATTCAACACTAGGAATGATAATAGTGTTGGATATCTATTTTTTAGTTTTGCATTGATTTATAATTAAAATGTATAACCTAGTTTATCTTTTTTTTATGCCTAGTTGTATAATTAATAGTACTTATTAGTTGTATTTATTTTAGCACGACCTATATATTATTTTTAGATTATGTTAATTTTTATTATCGTGTATTAATTAGTAATATTATTTTTGTGCGATTTTATTATCTATGTTATTGTCTTATTGAATATTTTAGTACAATGTTACGACTTATTATCACACCTCCTTTTTCCGGAGGGGATATGAAGTTTTTCCAATTAAAGTGACATTAATCAAAATGAGATTATTTATTTATTCAGAGTCGCCACTTAGAATAATTTATGGTGTTCCAAGTCACCGGTGTATTTTAAATCCCCAAATCGAGGGAATTGACTCTATTTTTACGGTCCGCGAACACAGAAGACCAATAAGGAATTCTGTTAACCCGGGAGAAGGTGTGAGGCACTTTCAAGTTCCGTGATTTTAGCACGGTCGCTCAACTATTAATAATTGGCCTAATTATCTGATTTATTATATGCTTTGAATCAATTGTGTTTATTACCTTCTAAACGCTTTTATTTATTTATTTAACCACTTTTAGTATTTATGGGAGTTTATTTGAACAAGTCGCGATGTCGCGCACTCGTTTGTTTTTGTACATATTGCGAATCGCGCCACATCAAACGCACCCGCGATTTACAACATATTTATTTTTCGATTATTATTTAAAGTTGGGGGTCGAGTCACGCAAGTGTGCACTCGAATTTTAGGTTTACGTATCATGACTATGTCACGGGAACCGTACCTATAGTCACAATAATTTTATTAAGCACGGTTAAAGCAAACTACGAATGTTCATAAGTTGTTCATTGGTCCTAAAGTTTGAGATCAAATGCAAAGGTTTAAGAATTATGGAAAGGAAAAAAAGAAAGAAGTTATTTCGGAAGAAATAAGCTAGCTAACATGACTCACTTTACAGATGAGCATGGTCCATTTTTGTTTAAACAAATTGTGGTTTTCCTTTCATTACTATTCTCAAAGACATCTATTACCATACAAACAGATTATAGCTGTAAAGAATGAAGCCAATTAACACAAAATAAGTTAACGTAATCAGAGTAATTAAAGAGACAATAGGACTCAATAGATTAGGTAATTGTCCTATCAAATATCAATTTAATATCTCTTAAACTAAGTCCAGAGGAATATTCAAACACACGACCAACAATAAAAAAAAATATCATGCTTCTCAGTATAAACATGTTCAAGAATAATCAGTGAAAAAGGATGGACCAAAATTTCTCCCAGTAACATCCAAATCATTACTACATCAATGTATTTCTAATAAACATAACGGTAATTCATATATTCGCAAAAGACTTTGTTGATAAGATGCTAAAATATTCCATAAAAGTGGAGCAACAGAGAACTAACTCGGCATTCAATAAAACAGAGCAAACCAAAAAAATTAATGGATGAAAAACATGATGTTTGAGCCATTCATGATCAGAGAATGAATTTAAGAGGGGGAAAAATGAACCTTTAATGAGTAGAAACCTTCCTTTATTAAGAAATCAACTGGTGTACAAAGGCGACAAACTCGAAGACCAAACGGGGACACGAACAGGACCAAAATTGGGACTGAGCTACGGCCGGAGAACTCGTCGGCGATCGAAATCGACGTCCCTGAATGGATTCATCCAGTGGCGGAGCCACCTTATAGGAAGGGGTGTATGATACCCCTTCGCGAAAAAAATACACTGTGTAGGTAGGTAAAAAATATATTATATGTATATATATACTATGTATTGACTTCCCTTAATTTTCTGGTATATTTACTTTTATATATATTGACACCCCTTAACCAAAATTCTAGCTCCGCCACTGGATTCATCTCTACTGGGTTTGGATGCACTACAATAAATGTGATTTTTAACCATGAAATTATTACCTACGATAGAAAATTCGTCACTAATTATTCACTTTTTGTGATAAAATTACATTTCGTATTAAAATTCATGAGTCATATACTTTTTGTGACGAAACACAAACTTCGTAGCAAAAATTTTGTCTACTAAAGTTTTCCACCAAAAACATGGGTTGGCGCCAATTATTGAGAAATATTAGCGACAAAAATAAATTATCAGTGACAAATTAATTTCGTCATTGATGCTGCAAAATTTTTGTGACAAACCATCATTTGTCTAAAAAATAGTTAAAGTTTGGATACAAAAAAGTTTCGTCACTAACAATACGTTGTTAAAATAGCAACGAAATAAAATTTGTAGTTAAATCGTACAACTTTTGGCATAAATTTTATATTCATTTGTGACTTTAGCTTTTGTCACTAATAATATACACAGCCAATGATAATATATGTAGGCAATTTGTGATAAAATTATTTGTCTCAACTTTAATTAAAGTTTGGATACGAGAAAAGTTCCGTCACTAAAAAATTTATTGTTAAAATAGTGACAAAATAGAATCTGTAGTTAGTAGGTACGTACATTTTTTAGCCATACAATTTTGTATTTATTGTGACTTCAGTTTTTATCACTAATAATATAAAAAATTAGTGATAATATATATGAGACAATAAGCGGCAATCATTATTTGTCTCAAAATTAGTTAATCCTTGGATACGAAAAAGTTTCGTCACCAAAAATTTATTAGTGAGATAACGAAAAAATAAAATTTTTGATTAAATAATACACACTTTAGCCACAAAACTTTATATTTATTTGTCACTTTAGTTTTCGACACTAATAGGACAAAAATTAGAACTAAAAGCTTTTCATAAAAATGTACAATTTGTAAAAAGAAAAAAAATGTACTTTTGTCAACCATGGATATTTAACTTTTTCTAACTTATAAAAATATATTTTAAAAAGCTATGAAATATACACTAAAATTTCAAATTAAATAGAATAAAGTGTTGAAAATTATATCATAAATCCTAAAAGTTATATATGAAATATGACAATTTTTTATAAAATACCATGATGTATGAATCAACTATAAAGTCATAACAACCCAACTATAAAAATAAAAAATGTGATCTTGAAAAGGAAATGTACTACTATACAACTTAAGAAGTAAATGAATCAAGAGACATTTTATAAACTATTATTGTTTGAGATGCAACAAAATTTCATATAAGTTGAAAAATGAACTTTATTATTATATATAAAAATAAATCACAATTATATAACACAACTCCAACATTGTGTGCTTTCAAAAAATTAACAAAATTAAGAAATAATTCACAGTACTATTATTTTTCTTGAACTGAGGGACTATAAACATTCTCTCTATCTTTTCAAGGTAGGAGTAGGGTTTTGGTAAACATTATCATCCCAAGACCCTACTTGTAGAATTATACTAGGTTTATTATTGTTCACAATACTATTATTCATCACCAAAAGAGATGATAAATATTGTTTGAAACATCTATATCTATATCTATATATTATTAAAAGGAGTGGAAAAAGCCTCCACATTAAGTCAAGTGGCAACCTCACAATAGGCCACTTGGCAATTTAGGACAAAATTAGTTAAGTTAGGTAATAATTAGTTTGCTTTTTTAGTTTAAATTTTAAAAAATTTAAATTATGCATTATGTGTTGTTAATAATTAGCTAATCTCTTTGATTTAACAAATTTGGAGTTTTAAAATTATTCTAAAATAAAAACGAAAATAAGAAAAATAAAACTGTCAATTCAGATTGAGGAGAAGTTTCTTCCTAATATGGTAGTCTATATGTATAAAATACTACAAATATTTTCTTATATAAAAATTAATTTGATTTCGAATTTAAAGATAAAAATCTATATCTATATATTATTAAAAGGAAAGAAAAAAGCCTCCATATTAAGCTAAGTGGCAACCTCACAATAGGCCACTTGGCAATTTAGGACAAAGTTAGTTAGGTTGGGTAATAATTAATTTTCTTTTTTAGTTTAAATTTTAAAAAATAAATTATGCATTATGTGTTGTTAATAATTAGTTAATCTCTTTGAATTGACAAATTTGGAGTTTTAAAATTGTTCTAAAACAAAAAACAAAAATAAGAAAAAGAAAGCTGCCAATTCAAATTGGGGAGAAGTTTCTTCCTAATATGGTAGTATATATATATATATATATATATATATATATATATATATATATATATATATATATATATATATAAAATACTACGAATATTTTCTTATATAAAAAATAATTTAATTTCGAATTTAAAGATAAAAATATTATTTCGAATTTATAGATAGAAATATTTGAGTTGAGATAAAATAAAAGTTCATTTACTTATGACAAATAATGCAAAAATAGCAATAGCAATTATTAAGAATATAGGTAAATTTATGACAAAATAGTAAAATTACTTATCTGTTTATATTTTTAAAAAAATCAAAATTATAATTTGATTTAAATATGATAGTATTTTGATTGTATGTAAAATTAAAAATGAAAAAACTAATCTATAATATTAATAAAATGAGATTTTTTAATAAAATGAGATTTAAAAAATAAGAATATTTATAGATTAAGAAGATATATATCTATGTTATATTAAAAGCAAATTATCATCAAAATATTAAGCCAATTGATAAGTTAATAAAAGTCATATTAGTAAATGTATAGTACTAAGTACTTGCTAATTTAATAAAGAATAAATAAGGAACAAATAATTTATTTAATTACTATATGATATGTATCCTTTGATTTTTGTTATATTTCTGCACACCACATTAAATAATAAAATAACAATTAATATTTATTAAAATAATATAATATATTATATAATAACTTTTAAAGATTTATATTTCTTTCAAATTATTCGCGCATATCACGGATACTAAAATCTATATTTATATATTATTAAAAGAAGAGAAAAACTCCTCCACAATAAGTCAAGCGGCAACCTCACAATAGGTCACTAGGCAATTTAACATAAAGTTAGTTAGGTTAGGTAATAATTAGTTTTCTTTTTGAATTTAAATTTTTAAAAATTTAAATTATGGATTATGTGTTGTTAATAATTAGTTACTCTCTTTGAGTTAACAAATTTGGAATTTTAAAGAAAAATATAGGGAAAAAAAGTTATTCAATGACTATTTAAGTCCTTTTAATTTAATAATAATTTTATTATTAGGTATATCGTATTGACAAATAAGATGACAATTGAAAATTTTAAAGCAATACGATCTAATATGTTCAAACAAACTTGATCACAATTTAATTTTATTATTATTTTTTAATACTGACCACGCATCGTGCGAGTACGACTATTACTGTATCCTTTAAAACATTGTGTTCTACATAAACACATAATCTATTTGTTTTTTTAAATTATAATATTTTATTATATAAAAATTTCTTATTTTTTTATTTTGCTTATTTATTGTTCCACTCTAAACTATCATAAATTCACTTAGTTGGAAGATCATTTATCTTGATGCATGATTCCTATTATATATGGGGTTTAAATATTTTTACAAAAATATAGGGAATAAGGGGAGTATATCGTAATTAAACGATCATAAAGTTTTAGGATTTTCATAGTATATGAAGTATAAGTGTTTGATACCGAAATACAAGGGGGGAGTGATGTATATTTGTTACTGGTTCGTTATATTTGTATAAGATTTTCATAGTATAAAGAGGGTAAGTGTTTGATTTAAAATACAAGAGATATAGTTGCAACTGAGTCATATTACAAAGGTGTGTCTGATTTCTCCTAAGGTTTAATAATTAAAAATATTCTAAGATTATTTTCTAAATATATTTTTAAATTGAAAAAGAAAAGAGGAAAAGTCTTTGAAAATAAATGATACTTTCTTCTATTTTTCATAATGTTAGGTTCAACTAAACAATCTAAGGAATTTTTTAAAAAAAATCTAAGGAACTTTTGATTTTTTAATTTTTTTTTTGCCGTATCTTTTTTTAGAAAACATAATGTTTGATTTTCTTAAAATTAAAAGAATTTTAAAAGGGAATTACATAAAAGTATTGTTCTAAGGCTTCTTGCAAAATATAGAGATTTCGGCCTTAGCGTATAATTTTGAATAGAATTTGAAAAATGATTTTTTAACTTTATGTAGTTCTCTTTTGATTCTTTTACCAATTTAAATTTGTTTTCGTCAAATAAATAGAAATGCATAAGTAAGAATAACTAGCATAACAAAGTGGACGAAATAATCGGCTCATTTTCTTGTTAAGATCCCTAAACTTACGAATATGAAACTGTAGACTGATTTACAGTTTCACATCTCCCGACTTCTCTCTCATGAAAAAGTGGCTCTGTTTCTTCAAAACTCTGCTATCATTGACGGTTTCACGAAAGATCTATAGGTTTGTCTTTCTTCTCTTTTTATTTAAACTCGTTAATCTTCTATGTTTTTCTGTTGATGTCATGTCTTTCCCTATCTTTTTTCTCTGACAAACAAGGTCATGCCTTCACCGATATGAGGCTCTTCAAGCCAAAACATGGGCGAGAGACAGAGCTAAGCAAGAAGAGATCTGTGGCAAACAGAAAAAGAAACTATGCAGTCAAGAATCAAAAGATTTTGAAATTGGGTTGGTTAAAGCAAAAGCTGAGTATTTTTCTTTCAATTGAGAAATGGTGAATGTATTAAGTGTTAGTTGGGGATTTGAGACTGAAATCTTTGTAATATACAGTGTAAATGTCATGTTTTTTACTCCTCTACTCATGTTTTTGTGTATATATTTTTTATCCTCATCTTTGTATTCCCATAATCCCAAATATTGTAACTAATCCTATGAGAAATAAAGATTCTGCATTTTTTAACAATTTGTTCGATAAACATTAAAATTTGCAAAAAATGTATTATATTCAATTATAGAATATTCATTATTATTTATAAATTCTAAATATTAAAATAATCTATTTATTTAAAAAATGGCAAATAGTACGAAAACCTGTATAATCATCGCCAAATACCTTTCGGTCACAAATCGTTACAGTTCTCTAGACAAACAAATTTGTCTTTAATTCTATACATTTAGGGACGAAAACATTTTTGTGTACAAATGATAATCTTTTTCTTAAAATTTGCATATCTTCGGTGATAAAATCGCATTTTTCAACTATAAATTAGATACCACTTTAGAGACAATTAGAATTGTCACTAATCAAAATAAAAAAATTAGTGACAAATTTGTTTTGTTGGTATTAAGAATTTATTTAGTGACGAAAGTTATTTTCTACTACAAAAAAGTTGAACTTTTTCTAACAAACAAGTTCGTCATCGATTCAATATATTTGGGGACGAAATAACAAATTTGTCGCTAATGTAACGTCATTTAGCGACGAACCACTAAATCGTCAATGAAAACTTTTAGTGACCTATTTATGGCTATAAAGAATTGACGAAAAACATTTGGTCATAAAAGACATTTAGTGACGAAATAAAGCCTTTTAGTGACAAAAATATTTGTCGCTATAAATCAAATTTGTTGTAGTGACGGTGGTTTCAAGCTGATTTTCGCACTGGTTTGGGGCGTTTTTGCGATGGTATAAGCCTGGTTTTACGTGACTGAAACATGTGCTGTCTCACGACTGTTTTTGCAGCTGTTTCAGCTGCATTTTTTGGCTATTCGGAGCAGATTTTCATGGCCGAAACTGCTGGCTTCGACAATGGTCGATGGATTGATTTTTAATGGTTTTATGGCTGAGTTTTCATGGTGGTTTGGGGTGAATATAGGGACAATTTTAAGCTAGTCTCAGGCTGAAATTAGTGGGAGATTTTACTGTTTTGCCTTCCCCTTTTGTGTGTTCTCTGTTTTCCCCCCTCTGCTCGTCACTCTCTTTTTCCAGACCTTTAGGTCTCGTTTTTTTGTCCTTGAGTGTATTTGAGTGGAAGATATATAGGCTTAGGTATAGAGATTAATTGATGGTCAAGAAAATAAGAATGTGCATGTGCATGTGATTTTGTTACAAAACAAATATGGAAGAATCTTGTTAGGTATCAATTTTGTATTGGTTCTTTTTTCCTTTTTATTTATCAAAATTAAAGATACTATATTAAAACTAAAATTTAGAAAAATATAAGAAACTATTAAGGAAAAAGTTATAAAATTGCTAGTCTTACCAAAATTAGAAGAAAAAATATTTTTTTTTGTGAATTTCTTTTCTTTTGCAAATAAAACACAACTATTATCTAAAATGTGATTCTTTTTGTATGATTTTTAATTTTATCAAATAAACCTACTAAAAAGTGAGATAAATGCTAAAATATCAAGATTAAACTTAACAATTATTTAAACACTAAAAGGTGATAAAAAAAATTAAATATGATAAAAAATTAGGTGCTCACACTCATCTCATATTATTATTTTATTTTCTTGAAAAATACATTATATGGTTGTATCCTACCAGGACTAAAATAAATATTTGGAGTACAAGTTACATATTTTGTGCTATTAAGATTTTATCAGAAAAAAATCCGAAAAAATTGAGAAAAATCGAGAATGAAAAATCCGACTTTATTGGTTTGGTTTGGTTTATAAATTTAAAAACCCGATACCATATGTTTGGTTTGGTAATTAAAAAATTCGAATCAACTCGACCTATATACACCCTGCCTAGTGCATTCTTAAATAACTTCCGTATGGATTTTACAAATTTTTGCTCCCTTAATCCACGATTCAAGTCAAGTCAATTAAATTGGAACAGAATATTATTTGTTCACTGCGTCTCGGGAATGTGTGACTTAAAAAAATACTATAGGAAGAAGACATGTCGTCATGTCTTAGATTAAAAAGAAACAGACTTCATATTTTGTTTTACAACATAACCCTTGATAAGTTTGAAGCTTTAGCTTTGTATTATCGAGTCTTATGAAAAGAAAATAGGTTGGCCTAACAAGGTGAGTTTGAAATATTAGCAGTTGAGTTTAAAGGTGTTTTTTTCTCCTGAAAAACTACGTACATAGTTGCTCTAAAAATAAGTCGGATTTTTTTTATTTATTATATTAATGTATAATATACAAAAAAATATTCATAATCACTGTATATCTTTTGTATATCGACTAACGAATATAATTATTTTTGGATAACCCACCACATCATAACTTGTCCTTTTTTTCCCGGAATTTGACACTGCATGATAACTTAACTTAATGTATGATATAAAAAAGTGCAACTTATAATTATTGGCATGCACCTTATAACCCAAGTGTTGATTTCGAAAAAACAAAGGTAAGGCCTTCATTAATTTAATTATTTAAATGTCAAATTAATGTTTACGGCCTATAGACTTCACCAAATTAAGTAGCATTTCTACTCTAAAATTAAGTTATACTTCCTAGTGAACATATTAGTAATAGAATATGCAAAATTAACGAGCAAGAACGGTTGCTGCCTGTAAACTAGCCTTTTTATTTCCTTGTCTGCTAGCAGCTGCTTCGTGTTTCATCTGTCACCAAGCAACTCAACCGATTAAAAGAAATCCATTGTCCTTATTGGAAAGGACTTTATTATCAGTATTAATTTTTGAAAGAAAGACAACTTATTAATTTTTGACACTTCAGTATTAATTTTCGAAAGAAATCCAGCGAATACTATTAGTAAAATTAGCTAGCGTTTGGCCATAGATTCTCAAATTTGTTCTGAAAAATCTATTTTGGCTGAAGTTTGGTTTTAAGATGAAAATGTGTTTAGACATCCGTTTTCAAAACATATTTTTTAAATTTATTTTAGAAAAATATGAAACATGACTTATACCCATAAATTTTAAAAATTATCACAAATACCCAACAGTACCATTATCAATAATATTCATTATATTATCGCAAATGAATAATTAACGAGCAAGAACGGCTGCTGCCTATACACTAGCTTTTTTCTTTTCTTGTCTGCTAGCAGCTGCTTCGTGTTTCACGTGTCACCAAGCAACTCAACCGATGAAAAGAAATCCATTGTCCTTATTGGAAAAGAATTTATTATCAGTATTAATTTTTGAATGAAAAACAACTTATTAAAAGGCCCACTTTTCCCATTGATCCAATGGTTACTGTATGCGGTCGAAATCGAGCTCGCCTACGACTTGGTAGATTTAGGTTTGGAACGTGAAAACCAATGAATGAAGATCGACCTCGAGTTCCATTGAGTTAGGACCCGAGGTCGGAACGCCTGCCTTCGACTAGCGGGGAGTCCGATGTCGACCTTAGCCTCGAATGAGCTTGGAGAGACATTGTTGAGATAATTAACAGAAGACCAAAATATCTGTGACCGGTCGGATATTGCGGCGGAAATCTCGGCACGTATCAATAAGGAACCAACAATCAGCAAATTAAGAGATTTTTTACCTTCTATAGAATTGTACCTAAAGTAATACTCCTCTACTATATAAATGGGGTCTGATAATTCATTGAAGACACTCTAACTCGCATTCCAAAGCAATATATTATTATTTTTAGTTCTTATTATCCTCTTGTGATTCTGTTCTGATATCAATAAAAGCATTTTTGGCTCGAGGTCGGCTAACCTTCTAAGGCTAAGACTGTTCAACCTGTGTGGTTTGCATTTACTTTCTCATTGTTTATTTCAATTTCAATTTGATTTATCATTTTGTATCAAGCTAGATAACGTATCCTTAAAACCATGTACAAATCTAATTATTATCCGATTTTGAGGGTAAACAGTTTGGCTCCCACCGTGTGGCTAAGAATAATAGTGGTTATTTGATACAAATCTCCATAACACACACTACTTTACGCTTGCTCTTTGAAGTGTCTCTGATTGCAGGTTAAAACACAAAATGTCGAACTCTCAATCAGCACCCCTACATGATGATAACGAGTCTGGTTACCACGGTGAAAATAACAACGTAGCACCCGGTAACGAGGTACCGCCCGCTGATCCTATCAAAATTTTGATCGCAGACCCAATTGATGCTAATTCACATGTGGCTATCGACGCAAACTTGCCAATTGAGCCCGAGAATAGCGCCCGTGGCGGAGCCCGATCGGCAACCAAAAATACACAAACAATTGGAGGGGACGGGATCAGTTTACGGGTGATCTTCGAAATGCTGCAGGATCAACAGGCGGCGATAGCTCAGTTACAGAACCAAAGCCGAGCACCGAGCAGAGTTGAACCTGATCCACAACGGGAAGTCATCCGCACGGATGAACCGGTCGCAGAAAGATCGAATGAACATGAATCGGAAACTAACCCCGAGATCATAAAGATGCTTGAAGAGTTGACAAAATGAATAGAATCAAAGGAGAAGAAAATCGAAGCTAATGACAAGAAGGTGGAAACCTACAATTCCAGGGTACACCAGATCCCGGGAGCACCACATATATTGAAAGGCCTAGATTCCAAGAAGTTCATGCAAAAACCTTTTACTCCGAGCGCGGCTCCGAAGCCGATCCCTAAGAAATTCCGCATGCCCGAGATTGCTAAGTATAACGGAACGATCGACCCAAATAATCATGTGACCTCTTACCCAAGTGCCATCAAAGAGAATGATTTGGAGGATGATGAGATCGAGTCTGTCCTATTGAAGAAGTTCAGAGAGACCCTGTCAAAAGGGGCTATGATATGGTATCACAACTTACCTTCTAATAC
Organism: Nicotiana tabacum; assembly: GCF_000715075.1. Taxonomy (NCBI): domain Eukaryota; kingdom Viridiplantae; phylum Streptophyta; class Magnoliopsida; order Solanales; family Solanaceae; genus Nicotiana; species Nicotiana tabacum. The sequence goes on from NC_134083.1 coordinate 26,607,692, forward strand.
TATCGAATCATTTGCTATGCTTGCAAATTCTTTCGTGAAAGAACACGCTGGTGCCATCAAGGTCGAGACCAGGAAGTCGGGCCTTTTCAAAGTAAAACAGAAAGATAACGAGATGCTCAGGGAGTTTGTGTCCCGATTTCAGATGGAACGGATGGACCTACCGCCAGTTGCTGATGATTGGGTTGTTCAAGCTTTCACCCACGGACTCAATATCCGAAGCTCGGTGGCTTCGCAGCAGTTGAAATAAAACCTGGTGGAATATCTGGTTGTTACTTGGGCCGACGTGCATAACCGGTATCAATCGAAGATCAGAGTGGAAGATGATCAACTAGGGTCCCCTTCGGGGTCTGTTTATCCCGTCAGAAATATCGACAAAGTCAAGAGAGAGAACTATCGTGAACCGAGACCAAACAGGGATCGGTACCAGCCGCATAATGGAGATCGAAGAAAGCAGCGAGTCCAGGTGAAACTCTATGAGAAACGAAAGAAGAAGCGACAGAGGTCGTAGCAACCGGGGACTCATGAGCAAAAACAGCTTCGATAGGCCCATCGGGCCTACAGAAGCACTGAGGTTATCGGAATACAACTTTAATATCGATATTGCCACCATTGTATCAGCTATCAGACGCATCAAAGACACCAAATGGCCTCAACCGTTACAATCGGATCCGTCCCAGAGGGATCCTAACCAGATGTGTAAATATCGTAGCACTCACGGCCACAAAATGGAGGATTGACGGCAATTGAGAGAGGAAGTAGCCCGATTATTCAACAACTAGCATCTTCGAGAATTCTTGAGCGACCGAGCAAAAAATCATTTCAGGAATAGAGATTCTAACAAGCAGGATGAGCAAAAAGAACCTCAAAATGTCATTAACATGATTATCGGTGGGGTCGATGTTCCTCAGGGCCGATGTTGAAACACACCAAAGTATCCATCACAAGGTAGAAACAGACTCGAGATTACATACCGGAAGGAACCTTGTCTTTCAACGACGAGGACGCAGTAATATCTGTACTCATAAATAAATCCTGAGTTAAACGTGTGTTAATTGACCTAGGTAGCTCCGCCAATATCATCCGATCGTGGGGTGTGGAGCAAATCGGTCTACAAGACCAAATCGTGCTTGCAGTCCGAGTTCTAAACGGGTTCAACACGGCATGTGAAACCACTAAGGGCGAGATAACGTTACCAGTAAACACCACCAGGACCATCCGGGAAACTAAATTTTATGTGATCGAAGACATGAGGTACAACGCTTTATTCGGAAGGCAATGGATCAACAACATGAGGGCAGTGCCCTCGACACTGCACCAGGCACTGAAATTCCCAACATCGAGCAGAGTCAAAATAGTCTATGGTGAACAACTGGCTACCAAGGAAATGTTCGCCGTCGAGGAGGTGATACCGGAATCTATATTCTCAGCATCGAAGGATCCGAACCAGATGGTAAAAAATGGGGCCAACTAGCAATCACTGACACCAGCCTCGGCAAATTCGAACAAACGAGGGAAAGGCGAGGATGATGATTACGAGGTTCCCATATCTTTTATAGCCCCCGATGATTCCGACGCCACTAAATCGACGGTCGAGGAGCTGGAATAAGTCATACTGAGAGAACACTTAGCTAGAAGATGGTCAATCCGATCGAGTTTTTATTGAACCTGCTGATTTTGACCATAAGTCACCGAATAAAATTCATCCTCACTAACCTCATAAACGTTTACCTGCTCGACCAAATCAGGATGTTCCTTCCGAGCAACTTCTAGCTCGGCACAGAGGTTCTTAACCTCCCCTTCGAAATGCTCGCTAAGAAGTTTAAAGGCGTCTCTCTTCTCAGTGAGCTCACGAACTTTAGCTTCGAATTGTTTCAGCTCATCCCGAAACCTTAAAAAGGTCTCGTGATGAAGCACTGAGGCCTACGAGCAAGAAGAAAAACACTAATTTATCTACGAAATAATCTAAGTGTAAATCAAAAAATCATTTAGGAAAACATAAAGTTAACCGGTTCAGCGCCTGTTGTGCTTCGTTGAAAAGGCATGGTGCATCCACCTCGTTCATCTTGGCTTGATCATCCTCGGTCACCAAACACTGAAGATAACTGGTCACCCCTACAAGGGCGGAGAGGACTCGGGCATCCTCCGGAAGGGAGATAACAATGGATCGCTTCCGATCTAGATTAGTACTTGGGGCAGGGAATCGATCGACCAATTTCGGGCTCGAGGAAGGACCGCTTGCTTCATAGGGTGAGCTCTTCCTCGGTATCTCTAAATCGCCAAATCCGGTGGCGTCCTCCGTGGCTGCCGAATCCACGCCGTCGAAAAAACTGCGGAAGGGGTCGTTCGCTCAATGGGCCCCCTCGATGGGGCGTTCTTTTGCACCTTGGGCCTCGTTGAACATCGACTCTATAAACGAGGGCGACTCGACAATCTTGATAGAATTTTAGGGTCCACCAAACACTATAAAGAACCAAGTTCTCTATCGGTTTCCACATATTATGCAAACACAACAGAAAGTAAATAACACAAAGAGTTTTGACGTGGAAAATTCTCAGTTAAACGGGATAAAATACCACGACCTACCCTTGTAGAATTTCAACTTCACTACTGAGCAAAACGTTTATATTACAACCTATTGTAACCTAGGAATTAACTCCTTAATCCCTCACTAACTTGTAACACACCTATTACAAGCCACTTTGTAATATCTCTATTACAAAGACTTTACAACTTGACTAACTCTAGCCAAGACACAAATGCGGGGGTTTATGATTTACAAGAGTTTCCTACACAATGCTTCTAAGTAAAATAAGTAGGAATTACAAGTAAGAACATTAACAAAGTTACAACTCAATTAAGGATATACAATCACTTGATATAGGGAACTGGTCTGTAGCAATGTTGTTCTTTGTTCTTGATACACTTGAGAATTGTTAACTGGAAGATCAATCACTATTGAAGTGCTTGAGTAAATTCTCCGAGTGTTCAAATGATGTTTTGTCATTGGTTTAATGTTAATATAATATTGATGACATCACTTGAATGATGTAAGCAACTTGGGTACAAGGTCCTTGACTGTTGCACTGTGTTGTACAGTTGCGTGTGCAGTCAGTCACTTTCCAATTGTTGGAGAGTTGACTTAGTACAATCACCAAGGGAACTGAAGTCCATTTGTTCTTCTTGTTGATTCTTTAACTTCTGAAATTCTGACAAACATCTCCAGCTTAAGTCTGGTTATTTCCATGCGTTTGAGAATGTGGACTAGATGTGGATCAGGTTCCTTATCTGGTTCTTGACATTAAATTTGTTAGATCATCAAAATATAAACAAGAGCACTTATAACCTATCAAATCTCTATCGGTCCAAGTGCTTCCTCTGGGGCTTTGCCCACATCCCGGGAAGCTTCAGTTCCTGCCTCTTCTTCGGCCTCCCCGACTTGATGAAGATCGGCCTTGCCTCTTTCTAGTTCGGATCCCCCTTGCCCTTCGAGCTACGGCGTCACGCTGGCCACTAGATCGAAGGCTTCTCCTTCCCCCTCGGACTCATCGCTCAATTAATTGAGTGAGTCTGGAGACAGTACTCGAGCACTGGTGCTTTCCTTGGGTTTACGTGCCAATCTTTTCCTTGGCTTCTTCTTATCAGAGCTCGGAGAACTCGGAGCCCTTTTTCTTTTCTTCTTTTTATCCTGCCTCGGAGAAGATGGTTCGGTAAGGATATCGTTGTCACTGGATGAAGGCCTCATTACGACATCTTTTGATAAACTTGCCAAAATAAATAAAATGGGTAAGAACTCAACAGTGCAAAAAGGGAAATCAAATGCCATTTAAGAAAAATCTCACCATGGGAACGAGCCTCCCATCGGCCCTTCGAAAGCTCGCGCCACGAACATTCGAAATAGGGCCTTTGTGCAGCAATGCCCTCGATCCATTCCTCGAGTCGAGGAACTACATCCGGCATCCGAGCAATAACTGCACTACCACAAAACATCGATGAGAAGGGAGGAAAAGGTAGAGCGATGAACAAAATCTTGAAAGCAAAGATTATACTTACGTGTCTTGTTCCACTTCTCAGGAAATGGCATATGCTCGGCTGGATCAAATCTGAGGTCTTCACTCGGACAAAGCGGCCTAGCCACCCTCAATCCCGATCTTCGTTGATGCTCGAGAACGGGGCTTTGCTGGCCCGACGAGCAAGCTTGATTAGTCCCCTCGATAAAGTCGGGGACTATATAAGCGCATGAGATGGTTGAGGGTGAAGTGATACCCCTCGATCTTGCTTACGAAAAAATGGAGGAGAATTGCTATCCTCCAAAAAGAGGGGTGAATTTGACCAAGGGTTACCTCATACCTCTTACAGAAGGCGATAATGACCGGGTCCAAGGAACCCAGCATAAAGGGATAAGTGTAAACACTTAAAAATCCCTCCACATGGGTAGTGATAGCTTCCTCAAGCTTGAGGACCACTACGTGCTTATTAGCCCAGTTACAATCTTTCTTGACCTTGGAGAGGATGTCCTCGGTGATCGAGCAAATATATCTCGAGACCAGCTCACACCGACCTGGTACCGAGGAGGGCTTCTCGGTCTTGAAATCAGCATCGGTCAGGCACCCCCCAGGGATGAATATTTTCAGAGGAGGTTCCGATGCCGGTTCCTCGGTAGCAGTAGACGAAACGTTTTCCTCTACAGCTAGTCGCGAGGTAGAGGGAGTTTCTTTTTGGGAAACGGATTTTGAAGTCTTCGCCATTCCTTTGATAAATGAAGAAAAGTGATGAAGTTAAAAGATTAAGCTTGATGGTTTGGGATAAAAACAAAGCTGAAATTCCTATAAAAGGATTTCAGAATAGTCAGAAATTTAATGCTTGGAAGTGTTGAAATTTCTAAAGGTACGAGGTCAGAAGGTTTGAAAGTAAAAGTTTCAATGAACTAATGATGGGGTATTTATAGCTTCCCAGCGACTGTTCACATTTGGGAATGGCCGACCAGCGACTGACGAGCATTTAATGCCATTAAGACTTTACTGACGGGGTATTTCGACTGTTTTGTCATTTCTGTCACAAAATATCAAAGTCGGGATTGGAAGTTCATGTCGTTTCTCATCACCTACTCTCCGAAAAATGATGGGACTATCTGTATACGGTCGAAATCGAGCTCGCCTACGAGTTGGTAGATTAGGTTTGGAATGTGGCAACCAAGGAATGAACGGATTTTGGGGAACGAATTTTGAAGTCTTTGCCATTCCTTTGATAAATGAAGAAAAGAGACGGAGTTAAAAGATTAAGCTTGATGGTTTGGGATAAAAACAGAGCTGAAGTTCTTATAAAAGGATTTGAGAATAGTCAGAAATTTAATACTTGGAAGTGTTGAAATTTCTAAAGGTACGGGGTTAGAAGGTTTGAAAGTAAAAGTTTGAATGAACTAATGAGGGGGGTATTTATAGCTTTCCAGCGGCTGTTCACATTTGGGAATGGCTGACCGTCGATTGACGAGCATTTAATGCCATTAAGACTTGACTGACGGGGGATTTCGACTGTTTTGTCGTTTCTGTCACAAAATATCAAAGTCGGGATTGGAAGTTCATGTCGTTTCTCGTCATCTACTCTCCGAAAATGAGGGGACTATATGTATACGGTTGAAATCGAGCTCTCCTACGACTTAGTAGATTAGGTTTGGAACGTGGCAACCAAGGAATGAAGATCTACCTCGAGTCTCACCGAGGTCGGAACGCCTGCCTTCGACTAGCGGTGAGTCCGATGTCGACCTTAGCCTCGAACGAGCTTGGAGAGACATTGTTGAGATAACTAACAGAAGACCAAAATATCCGTGACCGGTCGGATATTGCGGCGAAAATCTCGACACGTATCAATAAGGAACCGGCAATCAGCAAATTAAGAGATTTTTTACCGTCAAATTTGATATTTAAATGTCAAATTATTGTTTACGGCTCACCAAATTAAGTAGCATTTCTACTCTAAAATTAAGTTATACTTCCTAGTGAACATATTAGTAATAGAATATGAAAAATTAACGAGCAAGAACGGCTGCTGCCTATACACTAGCCTTTTTCATTTCTTGTCTGCTAGCAGCTGCTTCGTGTTTCATCCGTCACCAAGCAACTCAACCGATTAAAAGAAATCCATTGTCCTTATTGGAAAAGAATTTATTATCAGTATTAGTTTTTGAAAGAAAAACAACTTATTAAAAGGCCCATTTTCCCCATTGATCCAATGAATAGTGTATACGGTGGAAATCGAGCTCGCCTACGACTTGGTAGATTAGGTTTGGAACGTGGCAACTAAGGAATGAAGATCGACCTCGAGTCCCATCGAGCTAGGACCCGAGGTCGGAACGCCTGCCTTCGACTAGCGGTGAGTCCGATGTCGACCTTAGCCTCGAACGAGTTTGGAGAGACATTGTTGAGATAACTAACAGAAGACCAAAATATCTGTGACCGGTCGGATATTGCGGCGGGAATCTCGGTACGTATCAATAAAGAATCAACAATCACCAAATTAAGAGATTTTTAACTTCTATAGAATTGTACCTAAAGTAGGACTCCTCTACTATATAAAGGGGGTCTGATAATTCACTGAAGACACTGTAACTCACATTCCAAAGCAATATATTGTTATTTTTAGTTCTTATTATCCTCTTGTGATTCTGTTCTGATATCAATAAAAGCACTTTTGGCTCGAGGGCGGCTAACCTTCTAAGGCTAAGACTGTTCAACCTGTATGGTTTGCATTTACTTTCCCATTGTTTATTTTAATTTCAATCTGATTTATCATTTTGTATCAAGTTAGATCACGTATCCTTAAAACCACGTACAAATTTAATTGTTATCCGATTTTGAGGGTAAACAGTTACGAATATAGGAGATTATACATCTATGATCTATCCATTTTTAGTAATCCATCTGTCCCAATTTATGCGGCGGAGCTCGGATTTCGAAAGTCGAATTTCTTAATTTTGATTGTATATTTAGACATAGAATCTTTAAATTTATATATTAAAAATTACGTAAAAAGTACTATAAGTCATGATAATTAACAATTCAAAATATTTACATAGTTTTGATCGTGAATTTAGACATAGAATCTTTAAGTTTTTTAAAATATAATTTATATATTTAAAAATTACGTAAAAAATATTATAAATCACGATAATTAACAATTCAACGGTAAAAGAAAAATTAGTTTGACTGGGACGAAGGGAGTAAACTAGCAACACATACTGAGAAAATTTAAAGTGAATTGCAAGTAACCTTTCGTATTTATTACGTAATCATCAACTCGCTCCAAACGGAAACTGAAAACCTTTGATTCAACAAATCTCACATTAATTTGACACATTCAGGAAAAGAGAAAATACGAAAAGAAAAAAAGAAATTATAATGGAGAATCATTAGAGAAGAATATTATCGGATAATTGATATAGTAATTAAAATCATGCACATATAGAAAATTTCAGTCAAAATGTTTCCTTATTTTTACATATTTCCTCTGATTTCCGCTAATACTACTACTACGTGCGTCTCCAGCCAAAGAAGACATGGAAAAAAAAACCACAAAAAAGGGCATTGCAACCTTTTCTTTTGTTTTCTTCCTCCCCCCTTAATTTTATCTTTACCATGGCTATTATAATTAGTAGCATAAATAGGTGGTTTTATGCTACATAAATAAACTTAAGTTCCTCAAATCTAAGAAGTAACAACCATTTAAATTCAACACTTGTCAAAACAAGAAAAACAAGAGAATTTATCTCCCTTCATTTTCCAGTGAATTAAATACTTAATAATGGGAAAACACTTAGTTATAAGCGAATACTACTACGGAGCAAAATTAGTATTAAGTATGCTTCTAGAAGACATTATGTCCCAAAGAAACCAGAGTTAGTCAGGGTAAAATCAAGTTCGAGTTTCCAATTTAACAAACACCAAACATTTAATTAATCTCTTCTCTGTTTCCTTAAAGAATAACACCTAATTTAGCAAATACAGTGAGGCAGAAATGCTGGATCCTCTAACCAAACCGTCAAAAATATACTTATTCAACTACCTGCCTCGTGCTTATTCAACTACCTGCCTCGTGCTTATTCAACTACCTACCTAGTGCTTTAAAAAAAAGTATTTTCTTTTGTTCCAATTTATGTTAAAGTGTTTGATTAGACACAAAATTTAAGAATAATTTTTTTTTAAAATTTGTAATTTAAAATATGCCATAGTGGTTATAAATTATCATAATAAAGATAAGATGAGAAATTTAATACTATAAAATTATTACTAAATATAAAAAGATCTAAAAAGAAAAAAATATTAAGATAGAAGGAGTAAAAAGGAATAAAAGCTACACCACTCTCCTGAATTTTCTAACTTTCCTACTCAGGTACAGTAGCATGGATCTCTCTCTCTCTATTTTCTTCCCTATTTATAGTCCTTGTTAGCCTACATACATTTTTGTCAAACTTTTCCTTCCTAACATAACATATCACCAAATGGCAATCTTTTCCCTAATTCTCTACACTGTCATTTTCTCTTTTCTTCTACATTCCATTTTCAGCTTATTTTTCCGCAAACGTTACCCGTTGACACTACCACCGGGTCCAAAACCATGGCCAATAATCGGAAACCTAGTCCATATGGGTCCAAAGCCGCACCAATCAACTGCAGCCATGGCTCGAACCTACGGTCCACTCATGCACCTTAAGATGGGGTTCGTGGACGTGGTGGTTGTGGCGTCTGCGTCGGTGGCGGCTCAGTTCTTAAAAACTCATGACGCTAACTTCTCGAGCCGCCCTCCGAACTCGGGTGCAAAACACTTGGCTTACAATTATCAGGATCTTGTTTTTGCACCCTACGGACCAAGGTGGCGTATGCTTAGGAAAATTTGCTCTGTTCATCTTTTCTCTGCCAAGGCTTTAGATGACTTCAGCCATGTCCGCCAGGTTTTTTACTTTACATTTACAACGCCCATGTTTTATAGTATTATAGTATTGTCTCCTTATGAATTTTCTAAACTTTGAATGAAAAAGTTAATGCTTGCAAAGAGAAGACTATTTTTTGAGTAGCATACTTCTAGTATAGATCTTTGTTACACGATAATATGGCTTTGGCTTTATCGGGAGCATACGTATTTTTATAATTCTTTCCTTTTAATATTTCAAATAGAATGACGTATAATTTGTATGTATTAGGAAATTCCTAAGTTTCAAAATTTTATTTTCCCCCCGTAATGATATGCCCTCCTAGGCTTAGAAATGTTATAATTCGATAATACCACAAATCCAATTTGTACTAAAAGTCTTTTTTTCTTTTCTAGACTTTATCTAGTTAAGGTATCAGTATCATATAAACTAGGGGGAAGACTAATTTTGCCCTTGAAATATTAGAAATGGGACAACATAAAAGTCCAATGATTCGTTTGTGGCACAAAAATGATTCGCCGTTAGCGAAACAGAGCTCAAAATGCCTTCCCTGCTGACGATTGCTTTAATTCAACTTGAATGAAAATATTGTTAGAGTCGATTTATAATATGTTAAAAATGACTAGAGGTTGAATTGATTGTCCCAAATTTTTGGAATGATATTAACTGAGCTATTAACGGAGGAAAAAATGGTCTCGTTCCGAATAGTTCAAGTGCAAAATTGGCTATTTTGTTAGTCACAAACTAAGCATATTTTTTAGCTACTTTGCTAACGACGAGAGCATTTTTGGGCAAAAGACGAAATGGGAAATAACGTCACCCCATTTCGAATTGTTCAGGGGCAAAAATTGAACATTTTTCCTATAAAATAAAATGGAGGAAGTATCTTTTTTTTTTTAAAAAAAAAAGAGCTGAGTATTAATCTCATCTTTCATTCTCTTAATCATCCTTAATTAACTTTCTTGTCGTGGGAGAGGGTAGGTTGACATTCAGTTTGCTGTCCTTAGATGGAATGGCCAGGAGAAGGGCCTTTACTTATTATGTCCAAACTGGGTACAGTACTTCCATTATAGAAACACCAGGCAATGCCTAAAATATTTGTATGAAATTTCTTTTTCATTTTTCTTCCCATTTTCCCAAACGTTTCCTTTCTTTACCTCTCACTTACATGTGCGTGAGCACACTGAATACTTTATTTGGCTGTCCTTGTTAGATTATTGCACAATTGGTGCGGTTTTATATTCCTCTTTCGTTCCGTCTTTTGATAGGAAAGTGACGGAATGTAAGGTCTATCTTTACGTGCGAGACTGTGTATCTTGAAGAAAATAAAAAGTCCTATTAATACACTAAGCATTTATTTAAGAAAAGATTAATGGAGTGGAAGATCAAAGAATGAATAAGATTAATCAAATAACTTTTTTTTTAAAAGCCCAAAAAAACTAGTAGTAACATGACAAGTAAATAGAACCTGTGGCTTTAGAAGCGATAAAAAGTGCTATACGGTGAGGTTTAGATTTAAATTATTAGGTCACGTTTTAGATCGTACTTTACCGTTACAGTGCTTAATTAGAAGAACTAATTAATACTAGTGTGAACTTATTTTATTTTTAGTTTGTGTAAAAAAGATTGACTCATTTTCATATTTAAAAATAATTTATTTTTATGTAATAATTTATAACCACGTAGAATAGAATATAGATATCTCATTTTAAACAAGTTCAAATTTTTTTTTCTTCTTATTATACTCGGTGTCAGTGTCGGTGTTTTCATCTTATTTCATTTTGAAAGGCTTAGTATTATTTTTCATTGCCTAATCACAACTGCAGGATGAAGTAAGAACACTTACGCGCGCCCTAGCAAGTGCTGCGCAAAAACCGGTCAAGTTAGGCCAACTGTTGAACGTGTGCACCACGAATGCACTTGCGCAAGTGATGCTAGGGAGGCGGGTGTTTGCTGACGCAAATGGCGGTGTTGATCCACAGGCGGAAGAGTTCAAGTCAATGGTGGTGGAGGCAATGGTGCTCGCCGGCGTTTTCAACGTTGGCGATTTTATTCCGGCACTCGATTGGTTGGACATTCAAGGTGTAGCTGCAAAAATGAAAAAGCTCCACGCGCGTTTCGACGCGTTCTTGACCTCAATACTAGAGGAACACAAAAGCAATCAATTTGGAGAAACGAAAGAACATGAGGACTTGTTGAGTACGTTAATCTCTTTGAAAAAAGAAGAAGGCGATAATGAAGGAGGAAAGCTCACAGATTCAGAAATTAAAGCTTTACTTTTGGTACGCCTCTCTCTTTCTTAAACCAAACATCTCAAAGGATCAATTAACAATTGCTTTCAGTTCTAATTTCCATTTTCCGTGATGATATTTGGCTTAAGATGGTGTTTAAATATTAAGCTAATTTGACTTATGTGTTGTATTATGATAGTAGAAGAAAATATTGAAGTAATGATTTAATGTAACATCAAAAGTAAAAATTATATATTATTTGAGAAACGTTTAAATGGAGAATTGAAGATTCATATACTTGATCTTAACTTACTCGGAATTGATGGGAAGTTATTATTGTTGTATTTGAATTATGAAAGGTTATAAAATTACATAGAAATGAAATGGAGCTGCCGTCTTTAATGTCACAATTTGAATAACAATAACGTATACGAGTATTTAATGCCTAATTTTTATTCTACAAGGAAAGTTATATACTTATACAAGGTTTAAAAAGGTCAGATTGACACTTAATTTGACAATGAGTGTATTATTTTTAAAACAAATGGATTAGTTAATTATTAGAATAAAATATGGCTGGATAAAAAATTATGTACCATGTTATAATTTAAATTAATGGAAAAATCAGATAGAAACTGGAACAACAACATGATGAAATGCCCAACAACGTCAAGGTTAATAATGTCAGCGCAAATATATAGGAGGGCTACCATGTAATTTAATAAAACTAGGGTTTCCTTAGACGTATAAACACAGCCTCCAAACATACTATCGTTTGGCACAAATCAACGGCCAAGATTTTATTTACCATTACCCGATTCATCTATATAAACCTAACTACTTTCTGAAGCATGGCATCATTCATACCTAGTTTGGTTCACTTCTTTTTTTACTTCAGCAGCTTTTGATAACCTTTGTATGTCAAAGCTTGATACGCACCTGAATCGGCAGTTACATACAGACCAATAGTATATTAGTACATATGCCGGTTTGGGTTCGTATCAAACTATGATATACTTCAAAGGATGATATATATTGCATATATAGAGGATTGGTTACGAGTTTATGTAAAGCAGTATTTTTTTACTCTATTAAATATTTATATATATTTTGTAGGTATCCATTTACTTTAAATTGTGGATTTGTTAATGTTGATATGCACATCTTCTAGCCACTCTGCTTGAATTTTGCAACACTCTCGTGTTCTTTATTTTAAGCTAATATCGTCAAGAGAGATAATGGAATAAAGATGGAGATTTTAATAAACAGCAAAAAGAAGGTTAAGCAAACTGGTGAAAGATTACTCATTTTTAGAGTTTCTTTCTTATATCTCAAACTGCTTTAGTCTGTCCTGCCTTTCCCTTACTTCGAGCCACCCTTTCCAAATGATTGAATGACTTTGACAAATACTTTGTGAAAACATTTGTGGAATGTAAAGATAAACAAAGATTTCAATATTAAAAAGGAGTCTTTGTGCTCGTAAAATAGGTTAGTTTTAATTAGTAGCCAGATGGGGTGAATGAAGAGAACACTCGCAGTTGGATTTGTTAAGAGGGGTTGTTGAGTTGAATGGTGCTGTCAACCACTTAAATGTCAAAGCAGCTACCTTAATTTTGTGTTGGTTTTGTTGATTTAGAACGAGTTACTGGTTATCCCTTAAGGAAAGGGATGTGGTTATCACCGTACCCAAGAATTGAGATGGTTAATTCTTTTTTTGTTTTTGTTTTTTTACCTTAGTACTCACTCCGTCTCGTATGTGAATGTGAATTATTGCAGAACTTGTTTATAGCTGGAACAGACACGTCCTCAAGCACGGTGGAATGGGCCATTGCGGAACTTATTCGTAATCCAAGAATACTGGCCCAAGCCCAACAGGAGATTGACAAAGTGGTTGGAAAGAATCGGCTCGTGATGGAATCTGACCTAACCCAATTAGCTTATTTGGAAGCCATAGTCAAGGAAACTTTAAGGCTTCATCCATCCACCCCTCTCTCCCTCCCTAGAATTGCATCCGAAAGTTGTGAGATTAATGGCTATTTCATTCCCAAAGGCTCAACACTACTCGTCAATGTTTGGGCCATCGCTCGTGATCCAAATGAATGGGCTGATCCATTAGAATTTAGGCCCGAAAGATTTTTGCCTGGAGGTGAGAAGCCCAAAGTTGATGTGCGAGGAAATGACTTTGAAGTCATCCCATTTGGAGCTGGGCGTAGAATCTGTGCTGGAATGAATTTGGGCATACGAATGGTCCAGTTGATGACTGCAACTTTAATTCATGCATTTAACTGGGATTTGTCCATTGGACAATCGCCTGAGAAACTAAACATGGAGGATGCATTTGGGCTGACCTTACATCGGGCTGATCCATTGGTGGTGCACCCACGTCCTCGCCTAGAAGCCCAAGCATACATTGGGTGAACAGCCCAATTAGGATATGACATGTCCGCTAAATGTGTACATTGAGTGAACAGCCCAATTAGGATATGACATGTCCGCTAAATGTGTTAGTGTCTATTCGTTTATGCTTTCAAACGGAGGGAGTAGTAGTTTGTATTGAAAAATTAAAGTTCGTCAGTAAGAATATCCTGTTGTGTGTAACCTTTTTTAACGGAGTCAATGGGATACTAGAACTGAGAATTAAGAAAAATTATTAAATTTAATGTTTCTATTGTACTATGTTTTAATTCTCTTTGGCTCGGTCTTCTTTTCTCATAATAAAGAGTAACGGATATTATTAGTTTATATAGCTAATTCTAACTAGTTCAATTGATCATCTCTCCGCAAGTCTTTTGCACAGGAACACAACAGTTGAAACTTGAAAGAAGAATGCATGTGTTTAACCTAAAAATAATTAAATTTATAGTTGATGAGGTCACTAACAATCAGTTTAAATCAAAGCTTAGTTGAATAAATTGTTATGCCAAATCTTGCGAAGCAAAGATCAATCGCCAAGCTTGACAAGAGCGAAATGCATTTGCTTATAATAATAACTGAATAGAGCGGGATTACAAGTGAGGGAAGTCTAGATATTTAGAGCCTAAGCCTAACGTCCACATCCCTAGTTCAACTCCCACACGTTGCTCTAAGTGGTTGGTGACTACCGAGATACTTACCGTCCATATCCGTAGTTCAACTCCCACATATTGCTCTGAGTGGTTTGTGACTACCGAGATACTCACCGATTGTGGGATAAGCATTTGGCGTAATGAATATGAGTGGATCCCGATATTTCGGAGACGGTTGATGAAGACCAGACAGAACTCCAGATTACACCTTCATTGATAGATTTCTGGGGCCATCCTCGTAGGGCTTCTCGTGGGCGCTGCTCCCATCTCTCCGGAGAGGAGCTACCGGGTTGAAGATATCTCGCGCGACAGTAAAGTTCCGTTGCTCATTCATTCCTTGGTTCATCCCTATCCCCCAGTGAATACTTATCCTAAGCAGCATCGTATCGCCATGTAAACTAGCTACGTGTTAAGACCATATTTTACTAATGCAACATGAGCTTATGCTAAAGTATCAGTTAAATGCTCAGAAGATTGTTTACATTAAGAATTAGTAATTCATTCTGTGGATGCTATCCTTGGGAGCAAGACCAGCATATTAGCTGCAGAAATTTTATTATTTTATACCTTTTCAAGATTGCACCAAAAGATTGCCATCAAAATCAGAGCCAAGGAGGGGTTCACTGCGTATATTTTGATATTAATTGTTGCCCAAACGACATATTGCAGTGGACTAGGGAAACAATGAAGCATTTCTGCAATTTACAGAAATTTGCATCGCTGGAGAACGATAGTTTACAAATTTCATAATTTCGTAGAAAAGCAAAGAGCAGTAATAACTAGAAAGAGGTAAACTTTCTCTATTATCCTCTCATAAATGTTTTAACCTATCGTCTGTACATACTACATACTACCTACTACCAAAGAAACTTATTAATTTTCGTTCACTGTACATATGTCAAAATATGCCCTAAAATATTTAGAGTAATGCAGCATTAAGGAAAAAATCAGTCGAGGTCGGCCAGAGAACAACGAGGTTCGTGGTAAAGATGACAACAATGGCCGAGGTCGAGCACCGTTGGCAGAACAGCAACGGCTAGTTTTTGAAATAGGATATTAAAGAGAATATTTCTCTTCACTTGTACTATTAGGGTTTGTTAGATACATGTCTCAAATAAATAGGGAAAAAGAGAAGGGAGAGAGATATGGAATATTCACTTGATAAGAACACTTTTCAGAAGAAGATTCTCTCTCTCTTGTAAAGATACAAAGATTACATTTTTATCAAGATTCTTGCCCGTATTATTTCACTTTTACACCAGATCCGAGAATAGTTCGAACAAATCTTGGATTCATCTGTCATTCATCATTGTCACGAGGAACATTCGTCCAATCCATCCTTTATTTGGTGAATCATTCCTCCTATTTACTTAAGTGCCATTTATTGCTAGATACATCTCCATTATTGCTCATTCTTTATGCACGTTTTATACCTATCATTGTCAACATTTCATGGGGCATGTCCCTCCTCACACATGTTTTTAAGATTCGCATCTAGAGTTATTATCACTAACTAGATTTAACCTGTTATTACATAAATTTAATAATTTAGCCGAAAGTTATACTTTTTGGTCAAATAATTTGGCGTCGTCTGTGGGGATCTTCTAGTTAAATCTTTTAGTTTCTTCTAGATCTACAATCGACACTGGTTACTAACGTAAAAAAAAAACAAGAACAAGAACCTTTTCTCTCTGCATGCATAGACCTAATATGGCACGTAGCAGAGAAGAACGAACGAGAATAATGAGTGACCTCCCAACCAACCCCATGAACGTCATCCATGAGAGCTCTGAAGCAGTGGACGAGGACACAACACCCAATGTCTCACCCAGGCAAGGTGAATCACCTCCTCCTCACTACAGCATCACAAAATCTCTTGGTAAGACAGCCTCCACATCTGTGGTAGAGGAGACGCCGCCAACAATAAAAAAGCTCCTTAAGGCCTGGCTAGCTGATACGCTCACAAGCGTCCTCCATAAGCCCGTTCGGGATACGACCACAGAAAATGCTAGAACTTGTGTTATACCACCAGCGGACGAGCAACATGATCAACTTCCTACTCCTACAACGACAGATATTACTCACAATGTTATTAGCAATGTAGGTGACGGCGCTCTCACGACCGTTCTGAAAAGGATGGAAGAAATGGAAAATGAGAACAAGCTACTTCGGGACCAGATGAGAGAACACCAAGAAATAGTCGATAAAATATCGGGCGCTACTAAATTCTTGCCGAAAAGAGATACCGGTCGGTTCGTAGAGCAGCCGTATAGCGATGACGCCGCCCCACATGCCATACCTAAGACCTTCAAAATGACGCCCTACCTAAAAATATACGATGACACAACCGACCCCGAGGACCATGTGACCCACTACGTCACGGCTGTAAAAGGCAACGACCTTGCCAGAGAACAAGTATCCTCCATTTTGCTGAAAAGATTCGGCGAGACCTTCACGGGAGGTGCGTTAACCTGGTATTCACAACTGCCTGCACGTTCCATTGAAACCTTCGAGGAAATGGCTGATAAGTTCGTAACGGCCCACGCCGGGACCAAGAAGGCCGAGGCAAGAGTAAACGACATCTTTGCTATTAAATAATCTCCGGGAGAGGGGCTGAGGGACTTCCTCACCCGTTTTAACCGAGTAAGGATGACTTTGCCAAATATATTGGAAGGAATGGCGGTAGCAGCTTTTCAAAACGCGCTGAGCAGAAATGGTTCAAGGGCAACAAGAAAGTTATTAAGCCGGCTTATGAAGTACCCCCAACGACTTGGGACGAAATACATAACGCATATTGCACCGAAATTCGAGCAGACGAGGATGACCTCAATGGGCCGACCCATCGACTGACCTCGGTGCAAGCAGAATCCAGGAAAGATCAAAGAAATGATACCATAAGAGATCTCGCGGCCTCATGACCTAACAGGGAACAACATCTCCCATATGTTAGAACCACCACCGCATCTTCATCCCGCCATGAAGAGGGCCCACCCCGATCAAGAATAAGGACTCACTGGAACGAGAGAGGTCCACCTCCTCAACTCATCAATAAATCAAATCGAGGTAAGAACCATAAACCTGACTTGGGACTGGTGCAACCGTATTGTTACATATTTGCAGGATGGCGCACCCCGAAATAATAAAAAGAGGCCAAGAAACTGTGAATGCAAGCAACTAGATATAACATCATTCATAACGACCTGTACAAGAGGATGTATGGTGGCCCGCTGTCGAAATGCTTAGGCCAAAATCAGACACGGCGCGTCCTTGAAGAAGTACATGAATGCCACTATGGAGCTCACTCTGGCAATCGAGCTTTGGTCAGTGCCTCATACGGGCAAGATATTACTGGCCCACCATGAAAAAGAAGGCCACGTATTTCGAGAAAAAATACGAGCAATGTCAGAAATATGCCGCAATGATCCACCAAGAAGACGAACACCTACACTTAGTGATTTCCCCTTGGCCGTTCATCAAATGGGGAATGGGCATCGTAGGCCCCCTCCTGACAGGACGAGGTAACGTACGATTTCTTTTGGTTTTAATTGACTATTTAGCTAAATGGGTAGAAGCAGGAGCATTCGCCCAAATATGGAAAACAAGAAGTGATCGCCTTCGTATGGAAAAAACATCATATGCCATTTCGGTCTCCCTAAAGAGATCAGCTGCGACAACGGACCCCAGTTTTTAGGAAAAACGGTCGCTGATGGCACATCAAAAGAATAGTCTCAACGCCATACCACCCCGCGGGCAACGGGCAAGCAAAATCCTCCAACAAGTCGATACTGAACATCATGAAGAAGAAACTCGAGGACACCAAAGGACTGTGGCTGAAAATATTACCAGAAGTACTCTAGGCTTACCGAACAACGTCAAAGACGAGCACAGGAGAAACGCCATTCTCGTTAGTCTATGGGAGTGATGCGGTAATACCGGTCGAGGTCGGAGAGCCTAGCTTAATATACTCCCGCGAATGCGGACCCCAGAACGCCGACAACATAATGCAGGAGCTCGACGAAGTTGAGGAACGAAGAGATATGGCCTACGTGAGAATGGTCGCCCAAAAGCAAAAAGCAGAACGCTATTATAACAAAAAGGCAAAGACCAGACCACTCAAAGTCGGGGATTATGTGCTCAAAGCCAAAACACAAGCAAGCAAAGACTTACGGGAAGGCAAACTAGGAACAAACTGGGACGACCACTATAAAATCACAACAACAGCAAACAAAGGGTCATTCCAACTAGAAATAATAGAAGGAAAGCGATTACCGAACAACTGGAATATTACACACCTCAAGTACTTCAACTTTTAAAAGATGGTGTCCCCAAAATCGTACATTTTTCCCTCACTTGAGTTTTATCCCAATCAGGTTTTCTCGGGGAGGTTTTTAACGAGGCGATGAAGGGTACACTTCAAGATTCAAGTACGCACAGACGAAGGCACTGGACGGCTAGTTCATTACTCGACCTCTTAATACTTTTCCAGGTCGACCAATAAAGGGACTAGATAGACTGGGACTAGGATTGAAATGCCAGCCAGCGCCCGAAAAATATGTAAATCTCTCCAAGTGTATGAACAAACCACAAATACATGAAGTTTATTTCTATTCTCTCCAAGCATGGGTTACATTCGACCTTGTTCGACTTAACACCTAATCGGCCCTCAGCCATAACTAAGTACAGGTTACATTCGACCTCGTTCGAATCAACACCTAATCAGCCCTCGGCCGTTAATAAACATATGATATGTTCGACTTCGTTCGAACTAATGACCACTTGCCCCCGGCCATGATCAAACCTAAGTTTGTTTCAACCTCGTTCGACCCCACTCGTGCTAAATTATTACGACCAAGAAAACTAAGGCAACCAAGCGACAAAATCAAAAAGCATACAAACCCAAACAGAAGAAAAAAGGATCAGGTACAAATAATGAAAGTGGTATTTCATACTTAGAATATATTTTACAAAGGCTCGAGAAGACGCCCACCAAAAAGCGCACAAGTTTGTGGCAACACAAAAAAAGGAAAAGAAAAGCTACTAATCGCCGCCTGGCCCAACCACACTATCGGCCTGGTCGCCTAGACCATTGCCATCCGCCCTTTCACCATCGCAATCGCCATCAGGATACTCATCTTCATACCGGGCATCCTCTTAAATCCGATCCATGCCCACATCCTCCTCGTCGTCACCAGCCTCTGGTGTAGCAGAATCGTAGCCACATACGATCCGAGCTTCATGAGCCTTAACTCGAGCATCCTCGAAGATGACTTCCGAAACGGTTCCCGCCTTCATCAAATCTCTGAATATATTCAGCTGGGCCTCGGCGTGAATCCACTCCTCGTATAAATCTCGAGGAACATCAGGGAAGTTAGAAATATGGGAAGAGTAGGGTCGAGCCAATAATTGTGCCTTCTCGGCCTCCAGAGCGGCGATTCAATCACAAAGTCCAGAAGCCACTTTCTCCAATTCTCCAATCCATTCATCGAGTTGCTCTTCTTTAAGTCTGACTGTCTCCAAGGCATTCTCTCGCTCGAATCGGAGAACACGAACCTAGAACCTTAACTCCACCCCTGACCGAAATACTCCGCCTTCTCGAGATCCACTGCCTTCCCAGCAACCTCAACCCTTAAAGCATCGGCTTTGAATTCACACTCCTCTAGCTCGGCGCCCAACTGAGAGCACCTGGGCTTGGAGATAGCCGCACTGGGATTCAACCCCTATACTAACCTCCAGTTACTCCTATTTGTCCCTTAGCGCCTCCTCGAGAACACTGCATTTTTTGATGACCTTTACCAGCTCGTCATCTTTTTCCTTCACCTCGTCTCTGAGAGCTCTGAAGTTGCCGCTTCCGCCAAACCGCCTACAAATGTCGCGATACTTACCGCGGTACTTGCGGTATTTTCTCTCCATCTTCAGAAAAATAGCCTTACACCTCTCCTCTCTTCGGGCGCTTTCAATCTCCAAAATCAAAGTCTGAAAGAAAGAGGAAAAGAAAATGAAAAGTAAGAACGAAACAAACTTCGAACTCGACAAACAAAAAATGAGAGGGATAGAAAAGTTTACCCTAAGAGCGAGGCCTACTACGCTCCTAGATAAGATAGTATCCTTCAGCTTTTCGAGCATTTTACCCTCCACATCAAAACCGAAGGGACCAAGAGAAGGGACCACGTACTCCGTGTCGACCAACAAATCTCGATCCATAGGGATCACAATTGTCTGCGTAGACCCCTCCAACCTTAATTCGAGTCGGGTAAATCCCTCCCCCATCATCCTCACCTCATGGGCATCCACATCAGAGCCCGTCTCATAACCATCCTTGGCTACGCACTTTCCTTTTATGTAGGCTATTGAAGAAGGATCCTCGGCGGGTCGCGAGGCCGATGGCTCATCCCGCCGCAAGTTATCAGGGACTCTCGCTGACTGCCCTTTAGCTTCCATCATGGTTTCAGGAAGAGACATACCCTCTACGGCTTCAGTCGATGGCGGAACCACGGGCGGTAACTCGGCGTCATCTTCAAGCTCTATGGTCGCCGTTTCTAGGATGACAAAATTGCCCGTCACTGAATCCACCGCCCGAACAACCCCTTCGCCGATATCTACCGATCTTCTCTTGAGGGGAACCAAATTATCATCACTCGGCGATAATTCCTCTTCCTCGTCCTCGTCCACTAAGTGAAGAAAAAAGAGAAGTCGGAAACTCCGCCGTCGATATATCTGTGCGAATAAAAGAAGATGGTATAGAAGCAACAAAAGGTATGTTCGACGAACGAACAGAGGCAGATGACCGAGCAGGCCTAGCCGCAGTCAGAACAAGAATAGACTCCAAACAAGAAGCGGCTTTCCTCTTACGAAATGCAAGAGGAGGAGCCCTCGGCCTCCTCGAAGGCCCTCGAACTGAAAAAGGATTAGGTTTCGTCATCACCAAAAATGAACTATAATGTACAAGCAACCATGTGGTCAAAAGAGAACTAAAAATAATATACGAACTCACCGGCCAAGGAAGAAGCAGGCCCGAACCTTTTGAGAAAGCCCGTCCACTCACGAATCCCCACCGTGTGAGGCAGAATTCGGCCAACCCAATCGAAAATATCCCCGACCAAAGGAGGAGGCGCGGATTTGGTTGTACAAGGAAGAGAGAATGTTAGAACCTATGACTAGAAACAAACAAATCAAATACCTTGCGCAAACGACGGGTACTTACGAGCTCGATTCCGGGTCTCAAGAAAGTTGTCCGCGTTGCCTACCACGTCCCCAGTTCTAACGAAGAAGTAATTGAGCCAGAACTGATGATTTGCTTTATCGTCCATATTCACCACCAAGCATTTACCTCCTCGATGGCAAAGATGCAACATCGTCCCTTTGTAAAACCTAGGGGCGAAGAGATGCATCAGATGGCAGAGTGTGACCTCGACTCCGGCCAACTCGGCAAATTTTAAGAGTATCCTGAAAAGTTTGTAAATATACGGGGAGAGTTGGGTCGGCAAAATTCATTCGCTAATGGGAGAAGGGGGAGAGTATAGCCGACCTGGAAAGGCTACGCGTAAAACGCGCAATATCTGGGACAGTGGATTTGCACCACGTCGTGCCTTGTTGGGATCAGATCGATGTGGGCAGGGATATTGAATTTTGCCCTAAGCTTGGTCAAATCGGCCTCTCCCATCGCTGACTCCGAGATTTCAGGCTCACCTTTAGGAGCCTTCGAGAAAACGGACCTCTACCGTAGGAAATTTCTCTTCCTCTATGGAAGAAGAAGACGAAGATACAAAGTTTTTTGGATGTAAGAGGTTTTGTAAAGGCTGGAACATTACCCACACACCCCTAATTATAAAAATTCAGGCATCGAAACCAAGGAATTAATCCATCATTACCTGGCACTATAACCGAAGTGGCAGATTCAATAAGAAGGCGCGCATGAAACGAAGTAACATATTGGGAAATCGCGTCACACTAATGCATGTCGCCATGACGTCATCCTGATTCGTGGGACATATGACCCATAAAGTGCGGCTCACGAAGGGACATGCTGCCAACTCGCCCCAATCATCATGACTCGTTCATACCGTCTAAATGTTTTGATCACGTTACAAAATATCCGCTCATCGAGCGCGCCTGAGGCCGGCCTCAATAAGCAAAGGGACTAACTGTATAGGTAAAAATGTTACCTAAAATATTTAGGGTAATACATCATTAAGGAAATAATCAACCGAGGTCTACTAGGGAACAACGGGGTTCGTGGTAAAGATGGCAACAATGGTCGAGGTCGAGCACCGTTGGCAGAACAACAATGGCTAGTTTTAAAATAGGATAAAAAAGAGAATCACTTGTACTATTAGGGTTTGTCAGACACATGTATCAAATAAATAGAGAAAAGGGGAAGGGAAAGAGATATGGAATATTCATTTGATAAGAACACTTTTCAGAAGAAGATTCTCTCTCTCTCTCTCTCTCTCTCTCTCTCTCATGTAAAGATAAAAAGACTACATTTTTATCAAGATTCTTGCCCGTATTATTTCATACTTTTACACCAGAGCCGAGAATAGTTCGAACAAATCTTGGATTCATCTATCATTCATCATTGTCAGGAGGAGCATTCATCCAATCCATCCTTTATTGGGTGAATCATTCCTCCTATTTACTTAAATGTCATTTATTGCTATCTTTTGCCAGATACATCTCCATTATTGCTCATTCTTTATGCACGTTTTATACCTATCATTGTCAACATTTCATGGGGTTTGTCCCCCCCCCCCCCACGTTTTTAAGATTCGCATCTAGAGTTATTATCACTAACTAGATTTAACCCGTTATTACATAAATTCAAGCAGTACCCAAAGAAAAATTTATTTTGTGCCTTACAAAACTTACACTAGTTGTGTGAGACCTCTTTATTGTCTCACAATTTTGTGGACCCATTATCTTGTAGACCTAAAAGTGGAAGATATGGGTCCACAAATTCGTGAGATAAAAAGAGGGATCACACAACTAGTGTCGGTCGTGTGTGGTACACCATAAAATTGCTCGTACCGAAATTGCTTACATTGTACCCATTAGTCAAAAAATATTTGTCTAGCTTATTTCAATTCTTTCAAACGATTATCTATTTTTCTTTCAAACGATTATCTACTTCTCTCAGTCAAAAAGAATTTTATAGGATCTACTTTCACTACTTCCAAAGTAATTTAATCTTTTCTTATTTTCTTTCCTAAGAACAAAAGTCAAAATACACATTTTGTATACATATGTCTAAATAAGTATTACTATTACAAAAACAACATACCCACTATTGTAACGACCCGACCGGTTGTTTTGAGCTCTAGTGCGTCGTTCGACGGTTTGAGGCCTTGAGTAGCTTTACTTCATGTTTTATGACTTGTACGCGTAGTCGGAATCGAATTTCAGGAAGTCCAAAGTTGATTCAGATGGAAAATTCTAATTTCGGAAGCTTTAAGTTAGAAGAATAGACAAAGGTTTGACTTTTGAGTAAACGACCTCGGAATCGGGATTTGAAGGTTCCAATAGGTTCGTATGATGATTTTGAACTTGGGCGTATGTTCGGGTTGAGTATCGGGTCACCCCGGGAGCATTTCACTGCTTATTGTGGAAAGTTGGCATTTTGAAGAATTTCCTAAGTTTGATTTGAGGTGGACTTTGGTGACTTGTACGTAAAGTTTGGCGTCATTCCGGAATATTTTGATATGATTCGGACGCATTCGTCGAAGTTTGGAAATTAAAAGTTTAAAGAAGGACTTTGATCGTCGATTCGTTATTTTGATGTTGTTTAGTGTGATTTGAAGACTTAAGCAGGTTCGTATCATATTTTGGGAATTTTTGGTGTGATTGGCGGGGTCCCGGGGCCTCGGGTGTATTTCGGGCACTACTAAAAAATCAGGTAGCGACGGACAAATTTTGTAGCTAAACAGAAAAATCCATCACTAATGTCATTTAGCGACGGATTAGCAACAGATTATAAAGAAATTCTGCTAGCTACGAGCGTTTTAGCGACGTCGTTCGTAGCTAATTCCTGTTTTTTTGTAGCGGGGATGGTTTTGGGTCATTTCCCCATGTTTTGCTGCTGCTCATGTTGGTTTTGGTGTCTTTCATCCCGAACACGTGGTGGTTGTCGTCTTCGCGGAGAAAGAGTTTGGGATGTTAGATTTTTGTTCATCGCGAACGCGACACAAGGGTCTGGAAGAATGAAGGGGAGCTGGGGGCCTGGAAATGTTAAGCCTTTACGAACGCAGCTGTGTGACCACGAACGCGAAAGGGAATTTTGGGAGGCAGTACTTTTAGCCTTTGCGATCGCGAAGATTTTCCCGCAATCGCGAAGAAGGACGAGCCTGGGTAGATTGTTTTAAGTCGGGATTTTGCTCACTTCACTCATTTCTCTCTTGGTTTGGGCAATTTTTGGAGAGTTTCTAGGGGAGATGTTCAACATCTAATGCAAGGTAAGTAATTCCCGCATATTGTAAGTTAATTACACGGTTTCTATAAGGATTTAACATGAAAATTTATAGAAAATTATGGGATTTTGAAAAAAACCTAGAATTTGGCATTTTGGATTTTTACCACGAAATTGGACATGGAATATGGAATAAATCATATATTCAAGTTCGTAATATTATGGGTAAAGTTTATCTTCAAATATTTTTGGAATTCGGGTATGTGGGCCCGATGGTTGACTTTATTGACTTTTCGAGCGGAGTTGGGAATTGCTATAAATTGAATAATTATAAGCATTGGAGTATATTGTGATTGAATTGCACATTGTTTGACTAGTTTCGGATCGTTTCGCTTTGAATTGAAGAGTTAGAGAGGCGTTGGAGCCGGTTATGGAACTTCAAAGCGAGGTAAGTCTCATGTCTAACTTTATGAAGGGAAACTACCCCCTAGGTGATGTAATTGTTATGTGCTATTAGTTGTGGGTGCTACGTACGCACGAGGTGACGAGAGTCCGTACGTAGCTAAAGCATGTTTCCAGGTAGACTTAGGACTTTACCATGTAATATTTAAAATATTTGAACTCATCCTGCTGGCTTAATTATTAATTGAAATTATACATATATATTACCATGTATATACATATATATTAGACCGATCCTTGTTACCTTGAGTTGTTGGCAAGTTATTTGAGAAACGGTAAATGTTATACTCACCTTGTGTTCATATACTGTATCGTAAGCTCATGTATCGTAATTCGATAATTTCTTTCATTTCTTGTGTAGCGGATCGAACTCCTCGATAGGATTATATACCACACTCTCATGGGAGCGGGTCGTTCGCCTCAGCAGTATAATAGATGCATCTATGGATCGTGTCACTCGACCCTCGGCAGTGTACACGTTATGATGGGATCGGGCCGAACGCCTCGGTAGTATCATATTCTTTCTAAGATCTGGCCGTACGATCTCGGCATAATCGTGCGTTATATCGATAGTAGTCCGAACATTCGCGCGATCTTCCTTCCACTGATGCCTTGAATTTTATATTGAAATTATTATCGATTTATTATTGGCACTTGATATTTCCGCGGAGGAAAGGCAATCGGACTATGGATGTTTAGGCTTTGGGTAATGAAGTAATGAGACTTGATATTTTCAAGCGAGGTGGAATTCTCATTTGTGAGGTGGTATTATCGTCCTTCCTTGGATGCATTAAGGTCCGCCGATTATATGGTCTTCTTCGATTTGCCTTCGGGGCAGGTTGTTATGAAATGGTGCCTAAGAAGCGGTTGTTAGAGATAGCGGTGTGTAGCGGTTTCGGAATTGTATTGGTGTTTCTAATGTTGATGGCTCGAGAAAGATGATCTTCTAGGAGGTTTAGAGTTGGTAACAATTTATTAGTTCAGGTGCTACATGTATGGATATGATTTGAGGCAACATTTGGGCAGCGAAGGATGAGGAAGGATATGGCGGGAGGTGTCTCGCGGTGGTTGAATTACTAGAAGGTCAAGTATGCAAAGCAGAGGTAGAAAAGTTGCTTAAAGGAGATGGTTTAACCGAAGTTAGAGTGACAGAGTAGTATATGGATTATATGGTAGGATAGACACATGCCTTGAGAAAAGTTTAGAACGATTTGGGAATCGTGGTGGGAAGTGACTAGGTCTACGGATTTTATTTGAGATGGAAGCTACTCCATTGGGGAAGATTGAGTATGGCAAAGAGGAGTTTCTTGAAATGAAGAGGGGTGTGAAAACTTGATTACCATTTTTGGATGCAACGTGATTTCGAGTTTGGAACGTATTGTCGGACTTGTACAGCTGGTGGACGAGCATGAGCTTAGGAGGGTTTACTGAATGCGTGGTAGTTGTACCTAGTGCAGCATCGTTGCAAGATGTCGGCATGAAATTCCACAGGTGGGTTATCTCATGTGAGCAGGTTAGCGGTTGTGTGATGTTGATGAAGTTTCTACGAAGAATTCTACTTACTAGTAGAATATGCGATTGTGTCTGATAATTCGGAATGTTCAAGAAAAGTTTAAAAAGAGACTATATGAAATTTGGCGGGTTGACGGTGCGAGATCATGGTAATTGAGATGGAGGAATTGATGTGGGCTCTATATTATGTGATGGTATCTTAAACCTAAGTGGGGGAGCCCACCGTCTACGATTAGATCACGTGGTTATCTACTTTGCGGTTTCTGATTGTCGATGCATCGGCGGATCAATTATGGCTAAGAAACGAAAACATCAGGGGTAATTCGAGCAAGAACTTGATAAATGTGTGCTATATTTTGCCTTATCAGTTCGTGCGCAAGTTTTGGGAAGACTCAGAGTTTATACTTATTGTGGATGTGATGTACAAGGAAAAGAATTTAGCCGGTTGCTTTTTTGAGAGGGTGTTCATATGCTAGTAGAGCGTCGGAGTTTAGTTGTATTCGGGACCAGGTTAGAGTGGGTGACTCTCATCAACGGGTCCTATTGGGTTCAAAAACTAAGGTGCAACGTCTAAGGATTTTGGGATCCATTATGTGACTGAAGACCGGGATTTTATAGCAGAGTGTGAGGAATACTTGGGGAAATTCCTATGTTATCATCGGATCTGCGGGCGAGAAATGGGAGAAACTACTTAGGATTCGTAAAAGATCCTTCAGAATGGGTATACCAGTTAGAGATGCTATTGTGCGTATAAGGAGGGTATGAGATAGTTCAAGAGTATTGAGACGATGTGGTCTCGTGGTTTGGGTCACTCGGGATGAGTGTTGATCGGGTTCGTTATGTTTTTTAATGGAGCTACTATTAGTTCTAAAGAAAGTCAAGAGTAAATTAGAAGAAGTTGGGTCGGTTAGTAATGGTTCGAATCAGCGTGATTGTGGCAATGATCAGTTCCTTCGGTATGTAAGCTATACA
The DNA here is from genome assembly GCF_000715075.1 of Nicotiana tabacum. Lineage (NCBI taxonomy): Eukaryota > Viridiplantae > Streptophyta > Magnoliopsida > Solanales > Solanaceae > Nicotiana > Nicotiana tabacum. The sequence continues at coordinate 26,635,253 of NC_134083.1, forward strand.
GGTGATTCGTGGATGTACGTGCGGGCTTAACAACCACCATAATTTGATTGATTTGGAGGTATTTGATTATAATGGCCTTGTTATGTGTAATGGATCCCGGAACAGTTACGATGGTTTAGATCATGACTTGAGCTTTGTATTTTCTGTGGTTGGGGATACAGTTGAGTGTTGCAATGGTTCTTCTGAAATAAGCTAAGTGAAAGGTTCCTAGCCAATGGAGTGCTTATTCTACTAGTAGTTCAGGGGTTATGATGAATTCTTGTACTCTCGCGTAGCGGCATGATAGGTGCAGTGGGCGGCATGGGAATTGGGAGTTAAGGATCAAGGTTGCGGCTCGGTGTTGATAAGAATGTCACGAGCTCGAATGAGCAGGGAAAGTTTTAGATGTTTAGAGGAAGCTGGCTCTATCTTAGGGTCGCCTGAGAATGGTATCCTGGGTGAGAGGCATCGTGTATTGATTTGCGAACTCTTGGTTGGCTTTACAAAATTAGTACGGTTGGTGGTGTGGATGTGCATACTTTTCTACCTGGTGCGGAAGGTCGTGGGAGCGTATCCCACGGGGAAATTTGTATAAGTGTGACATGTTAGTCACTTGATTGTTAAGGATTGAAACCAGGTATGGAGATTTTTGGTACTATCATTAATGTGAGAGTTTATGCCTGGAAGACGCTCTATTCCCTGGGTAGTGAACGATGGGAGTTTGTTCTGGATTGGGATGGCTGCTCGTGTGTGTCATAACCATTGTGGATCCTCGAAAGGTTGTTGGCCCTGTATGGTATAATCAGGATCGGCTTGAGGTCTGTTGGTGGGTCTAATGTGAATGTGTGCTCTACGTCAGGTAGGACGCGTTCATTCGGCATAGCATTGCTTCCGGAGGAGTCTTCGGGCGTTGGATGTTATTCCCGTCGTCAACTATTCCATGTAATGCTCTATTGTGCTAGGTGGGTTGTGAGACGGCTTGATTATTCGCACATGTGTTGTAATCCCGTGTAGCTTGTGGTGTTATATGAGCAAGATGGCTCTCGAGAAGCAGGTCATTTATTGCACCATAGTTGTGCTTGGGTTTTGTAGCGTATGGCGTTATCCGTCTCCTCAGGGATTGTATTATGCACTTGGCGTGCTTGTAGGCGATATTCGGGCATTTCATAGATATAAGCACTATGGCTTGATGTGTATTTTTCTTATTTATTGTTATGTATGGATCGGGTGGTACGCCGCCAGGGGTATGTTGTTTGGATCGGGTTGCACGCCGCAACGGTATCATGTGTGGATCAGGTTGCACGCCGCAACAATGATATGTTGAGTGTTCCCTATATCTATTCTTGTGTATTTTGTTTCTCATTCTCTGAGAAGGGTTCATAGCATCAATTCGACCATTTTATTCATTACAAGGGCTGGGTAATTCTGTTCCAAAGTTCGTCCCTCCTTATGTGTCATATTCAAGTGGCTTGTCAGCGCATTGATGGTGTCATATGAGATCTTGGTCAGTGTTTGAGGTGGCTTATTGCCTGAGCAGTATGTTCTGCCTCGACCTTTTCTCAAACTCGCCATGGTCAACCTAACGCTTCTCCTCTTAACATGACCGAACCATCTCAGCCTCGACTGCCACATCTTGTCCTCCACAAAGGCCACTCCATCTTTGTCTCGAATAACTTCATTCCTAATATTATCCTTCATGGTACACCCACATATCCATCTCAACATCCTCATTTATGCTACTTTTATCTTCTGAACAAAGGAGCACTTGACTGGACAACACTCCGCCCTATACAGCAAGTTAGGTCGAACCACCACTCTGTAAAATTTACCCTTAAGTTTTGGCGGCACATTCTTATCGCAAAGAACACCGGAGGCAAGCCTCCACTTCATCCATCACGCTCCAATACGATGTGTGACAACCTCGTAGATCTCCCCGTTACCTTGTATAATAGATCTGATATACTTGAAACTACTTCTCTTGGGGATGACTTGAGTCTTGAGCTTCACATCCACGTCAACTTCAAGGGCCTACCATAAAATTTACACTCTAAGTACTCTGTTTTGGTCCTGCTCAACTTGAAACCTTTAAACTCCAAAGTCTTTCTCCAAACCTCCAACTTCGCGTTGACCATGCCTCGAGTCTCGTCTATCAGCACTATTCATCTGCAAACAACATGCACCAAGACACCTTCCCTTGGATGTGCCGCGTCAGCATGTCCATTGCTAAGGCAAATAGGAATGGGCTAAGAGCCTATCCCTGGTGCAACCCCATGGTAACTGAAAAGTATTCCGAGTCTCCTCCCATAGTCCTCACCCGAGTCTTAGCACTCTCGTACATATCCTTAATCAACCTAGTGTACGCTACGAGGATGCTGCTAACCACCAAGCACCTCCATAGAACCTTCATCGGGACTTTATCGTACGCCTTTTCAAGGTTAATGAACACCATATGCATGTCCTTCTTACTCTTTCTATACTGCTCCACTAGCCTCCTCACCAAATGGATAGCTTCCGTCGTCGACCGTCTCGACATGAATCCGAACTAATTTTCGAAAATAGACACGGTCATCCTCACCCTGGCTTCCACCACCCTCTCTCAAACCTTCATAGTGTGGCTCAACAGCTTTATACCCATGTAGTTGTTGCAATTTTGGAAATCGCCCTTGTTCTTGTACAATGGAACCATCGTACTCCACCTCTATTTTTCGGGCATCCTTTTGTCTTAAAAATAATATTAAACAACTCAGTAAGCCACTCCCCGCCCTTGCCCCCGAGTTCCTCGTTCGAATGTCCAAACGCCGCAGTCTTGATTGTCGTAACTGCTAACTTCGCCTCTTTCTTTGCCTTCTCATAACACTCTTGATATATCTTTCTATCCTCCTCGTTTGTACTCTCCACAAGCTTCAAATAAGTCACTTTCTTGGCATCCACCTTACCTTGGACCTCCCCATTCCACCACCAGTCCCCTTTATGACCCCTCAAAATAATCCTCGTGACCCCTAAAATCTCTCTAGCAGCTTTTCTGATGCAACCCGCTGTCGTGGTCCACATCCTAGTCGCGTCCCCCTACTCCTTCATGCCCTCATAGTCAACAATCTCTCCCCCAACTCCTGAGCTTTGTCCTTAGTCAAGTTAGCCCACTTGATCCTAAGTCGCCTGCACACCGCCCTCTTCCTCCTACTCCTCTTGATCTCCAGGTCCATAATCAGAAGCCTATGCTGAGTCGTGAGGTTCTCACTCGGGATGACCTTGCAATCGGTGCATAAAACTTTATCACATTTTCCGTAGAGAAGTATTACTATTACTACTAGTAAATATAATACAGTAATTTATGTTTCGAGTTCAAATTATATTAGTCAAAATTGAAAGAAACGAAAAGAGACAAAGAGAGTACTAAGTAATAAATCTTACACATGGATAAAAAAGTGATTCAGGCCTTTCGGCGATCGATAGATAGATAGTGAAATAGAAAAAGGAAAAAAAGGATATGCTAATTATGCACTACGCCCGAAAAATTTAACAAAAGGTAAGGCCACCAGGGGGCCACATATATACCACCATCTATATCGCTGCATCAACTTGTTTGTATTTTTCTCTCTGAATTAATCCATCACTGTACTCTACACTCCTCATTCTATCATCACACTCTCCACTCACAAAGTCTCCTGCTTACTGGCATTAGTGTTTTATCTTCTGAATATTGCTACCTCTTCTTCATTCCAAGCTCTGTTATTCTTTTTCTCATGGCTGGTTTTCTCTATGCACTCCTCTTTTTGGCCATGGTTGGCCACTCTAGTAAGCTTTTATCTTTCATTTTTAAAGTTATTTATGTTTTTCCCGTCGAAAGCTGCATCAAACTAACTAGTGTTACTGTCTGCCTTTTAGACATTCACATCCACCTTTTATTCTTTCTACATTTGCAAAAATGTGTTATCTTCTCATTTCAAACGGGCCTCAAGTATCTTGCTTACTCCTCTGAATTAAGTCCTTCGCTATCCACATATACGTGCATAAACCACAATAGATAAGCTACATTTTTTTATTTTCATATGCTTCACATGATACACCTGACAGGGGAAGGGGAGTATATAATAGGATAGTACTCTCTTCTCATATCGTTTACAATAACAACGACATATCCACTATATTTTCATAAGTATCGGAAACAGTTACTATATCTTAGAAACAGTATCTTACTGTAAAGATAGAATGATTGTTTTCGATAGACCTAGACTCAAAGAAAAATAGTTCGAAAAATCGTTTGAAGTTTATATTTGCTCATTTTTTTCCTCCTTTTTTTAAATTTGAAAATTACTCTATATCTTCATTTTTCTTTCTTTTCTTGGTAATTTCTTGAATTTGCAAGACCACGTACTTTCTAATTAAGGGTCCTCGGTATTTTTTTGGGATTTTTGGGGGTAGATGCCGCATGGTGTGCTTGCAAAGGATTGAGTGATGCAGCTTTACAAAAGACACTGGACTATGCTTGTGGAGCTGGTGCAGACTGCAATCCTATTCATACAAATGGGCCTTGCTTTAATCCCAATACGGTGAGAGCTCACTGCAATTATGCTGTCAACAGCTATTTCCAGAAGAAGAGTCAAACTTCAACCGCATGTGATTTTGCTGGCACTGCTACTGTTACTGCTACTGACCCCAGTAAGTCAATTCTTACACAGTTCACTAAAATTATTTCCATACACTATAGCTCTGTTATTAGTTTTAGTATTTATCTCTTGGAGATTTTTTTTGGTGATAAATGTTTCTCTTCAATTTGGTAATACACAGGCACCGCTGGCTGTGCTTATCCTGTTAGTGCAAGGTAAGTAAGACTTCTTAACGGTGTTACTAGTATTATTTTTTCGACTTTGTGTTACACAATTATATCACTTAACGTAGAATTATCGATAATTCGATAGTTATTAATAAAATATGTATTGTAATTAGTAACACGACAACAATAACAACAACCCGGTATAATCCCACCAGTTGGATCTGGGGATGGTAGTTTGTACGCAGGTAGAGAGGCTGTTTCCGATAGACCGTCGGCTCCCTCCCTACAAGAACTCCCCACCTTGCTCTTGGGGTGATTCGAACTCGCAACCTCTGGTTGGAAGTGGAAGATGCTCACCACTAGAGCAACCCATTCAAGAATGTCCAAGTAACGTCACAACAAAATTTACTTAATTGCTACCGCATATTAAAATATAATGATAATATAAATATTCTTTATGCTGATAATATATACTCCTACTAAGTTTAATCCTAGATCTCATTTACCAGGTCCTTAACTCGGGGCAATCTTTCGTTTTGTCCTATTTTGTTTTAGTGGATTGCCTGTTGGTTCTTTTACATATTTAATTAAGGTGTCCATGCGCGAAACTGCTGCTACTTAATTTTGTAGGATGTAAGTATTCTTTATAGTGCAGTCAATATTTTGAAGCACTACTGCCTCCGTTTCCATTATTTGTCCACTTGAAGTCAAAATTAAACCATGCTTTTTAATGCGAAGGTTAGGTAGTTCTTAAAATAGCCTTCCTTTTTGCTACTGTACTCTTTTCGCCTATTCAATGCACAGCTTCAGGGTAGAAGCATCACTCTAATAAGTTCTTAGGAAGGAAAGGAAAGAAATTATATGTCTACCCCTCCATTCCTTGGCCATCTTTTTGGTTATTGGTTAAAAACAATGATTTCACATCTTTCAAGCTACTTTAGCTATTCATGATATAAACGAGAGGGTTTGAACTCCAAAAATATTTCATCATTAAATAAGGTCCAAATAGTGAGATCTAAAGCTCTCAGATCACCAATTTTCTATGGTAAGCAAGTTGGTTTCCCACAGAATAGGCTTGACATGCCTATTAAGTACTATCCCGTTTCCCTTCACGTGAACCTCGTTCCTTTTTTATCCATTTTAAAAAGAATGATTCATTTTTAAATTTAAAAATAATTTAGCTTAAACTTATAATTTTATCCTTAATGAGAAACTTTTATAACCACATAAATACTCTGTCCTCCTTTTTGACTTGGTTAGGACCGCAAATTTCAAAAAAAATCGTTTATTTCTTAAACTCCGTGTCGGTCAAACATATTTAGATAAATTAGAATGTATGGAGTACATAAATTGGTCAAAAGAGAATAGATTAGACCATAGGACCATCTTGATAATGTGCAACTCCTTTATTTTAGACTCTGTTTCCCTTTTTCTCCGATTTTTCTCTTTTGTGAGATGGGCATCTCTCTACTCTCGATAAAGAGTAAAATGATAAAGCAGTTGAATCTCAATCTTTCAAATTCCTTTAGTTTACCGTAGAAATTAATCGTTATATATGCCAAATCAAATCCAATTACCTCTACTTAGTTTTTCACTTTTGATCTAATCTATTCTTTTTTTGTCTCCATTATTGAAAAGCATCGCACTCGCATCATGATGCTTTTGACTGATTGACAAAATTATTGCTTTTGTACTGTTTATTAGGTTTTTCTTTTCTTTTTTACTTTTTTAATTGATTTTTATCTTCTTTTTTACGATGCTGCAATTATTGAACATCACACAATATTCACATTAAGTAGAGTGGTTGCTCTAGTGGCGAATACTCTTCACTTCCAACCAAGAGGTTGTGAGTTCGAGTAACTCCAATTGCAAGGTAGAGAGTTTTTGGAGGGAGGGAGCCGAGGGTCTATCGGAAACAGTCTCTCTATTTCAGGGTAGGAGCAAGATCTGCGTACACACTACCCTCTCCACACTCCACTAGCGAGATTATAATGTATTGTTGTTGTTGTACACAATATTCACATCCTTTTCTCGCACTTCAGTAAAACTCTAGTTATTACGGAACCCTAGTTAACACTGTTCATACACAGATCTCTTTAGGTGAGAAAGGTAAATCACAGTTGCACCTGAAAAAATTATGTGGTCAAAAGTCGATGCCTGGTGGGGTTATACGTGTCATCGGACACTGACCATTAGAGAGGGTATTGTCCTTGTCCACATTGAAATAACAAATTATTCATTGCTGGCAAGTGGCAAGTATTACAAAATGAATAATTGAAAACTGTAAGGAGTCGTTTAGTAGGATGTATTACAAAATACATAAGAATAATGGTGAATATGGTGTATTAGTAATAATGATATTAGTTATGTTTGCATTAGTTACGTTGATATATTTTTTATTTATTGTTTGGTTTGATACATTAAAGCATTGGACAATTTCTAAAAGAATTATTTGTTTACAAAAATGCCCTTAAGATCAGTCCATCATTCTATTTTTTTTAAAAGAAACATATGTTGAGGAATGTTTTTATATGAAAAAAGTTTTAAAAGAATTATCTGATTTATCTACCTATATTGTAGTATAGAATTGAATATTTATTTATAAAAAAAATATGCTAAGTATTTATTTACTAGGGATATAATTTTATTTCTCACTATTTGGATTATTTCGAACTTGCATTAATATAATATTTTAATCAAGCATAGTTTTTGAAGGATAATTTTGTCTTTATATAAGCTAATACATGCATTAAAACTCATTGCATTGTTAATATCATGGTTTTTATGCATTAGTTATGCATAGGATAATACTAAATATGGTGTATAGCCAATGCTTGCATAGCTAATGCATAAGTTCAAAAAGTATACCAAATCTAATGAATATATTAATTATTTTATCTAATGCATCCTATCAAAGGAACCCTAAAAGCCTTCAAAGAGGGACTGATGCTTAGATAAGGTTGCTTTCTTTCTTGACTTAATGCGACATCCTTCTAAAGACCTTTCCAAACAGTACTGTGGTTGATCTATGCTACCTAATGAGGCGAATGCAATATTTTAAATAGTGTATTAATTTATGTGTAAAAATTTAATATAATAAGTTTAATACTAAAAATTTTAAATATTAAATTATAAAATTTAAATTTTGGATTATGTTCCGTGGGTTGTTAGCGAGATGTAAGGATTTGTACGGCTGCTGCATTTAAAACATTGATGTGCATGAAGAAAAGAGGTTGGCCCCCCAAAACAGCACCCAAATTACTTCTCTTAAATATGCATCTCCTGGACCAAGAATTTAAGTAAAAACAAAAGGCTTATATGCACTGCTATCTATACCAAATTAAGTAATTAACTCTTGCTTATACAAATTAAAGTAAAAATATATATTAAAGACGCATGTCTTGTATTCATAGAATTTAGTGTAAATACCTAGTGCAAATATTTATTTATTTTTTATCTAGAAGTCCCCTTATTATCCACGTTTTAAAAGGCACGCACTGTTCAAAATTTTTAAGACCATCTCCGACCTTACACTAAATATGACACCAAACCCTATTTTGGTGTAATAATTGATGTTTTGGTGCTCCAACCCAACATCATTTCTTACACCATCTTGGTGTGGATATAATATTACACCAAATTTGGTGTAACACTATTTATCATTTTTTTTATTTTTTATTATATACAATACTTTTAATTTAAAAAATTATAAATTTTACTTTTTTTATTTAGGTCCCTAATATACCTAGTTATTTTTATGTAATATCTTTATAATATTAATTTTATATCTTATTTTTAGTGTATAATTTTTATAAATTAATTTTCGTATATATGATTTTTATATAAAATTGTAAGTTAATTCTATTATAAGTTATAATTGTATACAAAAATATAAACATCACAAAAAAAGGTACAAATATAAAATAAATATGTTAATAAATAACATAATATTCATAAAATAACATAAAAATAAATATTTAATAAATTAGCGGCCGATATAGATTAAAATTGATAATATATTAAATAACATAATAATTTAAAAAATTATAATAAGAATTTAGTACTCTGGTAGGTCGATTCAAATTCCACCAATATCATTTAAATATTGAGTGTATGGGGCAGAGGATTGTTGTGGCGTGGCTGTTGAAATTGTTGACTTCTTTTATCCATTATTTTTTTTGTTCTTGTAGAATAAATTCATGAATATTTGGTTCATCAATAGAATCTAAATTCGACAAAAAAAATTTATTTTCTTCTTTAAATTCTTTTAATTTCAAAGCTCATCTTTTATTTCCATATCTCGCTGCCTGCCGCACTTGACTTTGCCAGCAACTCAACAAGCCGACCATTTTCTCATATGAAAAACCTCCATCAATTTTTCTTTTCATTTTTGTTTTCTTTACCCCAATTAATAGGTCGTTCTGATGATGTGAAATCACATGCAACATCCTCATTCAAATTTAGTGAAAACGATAACAAGTTAGGAGATGATACTAGAGGTGAATCAGGAGTATGAGTCTCAGACTCCAATGATATATAGGAAGAGCTATGCTTTCGAACTTTTTTTCATCCAACATCAACATCTTTAAACTTCTCAAAATCCTTCAACATATCCCACACATGATCAAATTTAAAATCTATTTTGTAGTTCGGATATTGCGTAAGTAAACATTTTGCTTGATTAATCGGCAATATTTTTTAAAAATAATTGAAGGAAAATTGTAAGTAAATATATACAAATAAAGTATAAGTAATTACAAACAAAATACCACAATATCTTTATCTAAAGCACCACCAGGATGCATAATTAATTTTCTTATAGCCTTCTCAATAACTTTAATTCGATTTTGCCCCGATCTTGTGTTGCGATACACCCAAAACTCATCCTTTGCATTATTGTATGCTTCATCCGCTCGACCCCAAAAATGATCTCTAGGTTGATGTACTCCTGTCATTGGATCTTGAGAAACATCTAATCTAAATAAAGCATAAATAGCATATCTTCGTTGGTAGAGTATCCTTTTGATCGAGTGGACATTCTTTGTTAGTGATTGGAGGAAAAATGGCTTATATGGTTAAAGAAAAACAAAAGTCAACTTCGTAAATGGGTATGTTGGCACTTTAATATATATAGATATAAGTAGAGCCAAAAATTGACATAATACATACTTAGATTCATTTTGATCTCAACCGTTGGATGAATTTTATCCTAATCTCAATCGTCGGATGGATTTTATCCTTATCTCAAATTTATCTTTAGATAAAATATCTTTACACATACTTCAATGTATAAAGATAAAGTAGACACATTCTTTATCTTTAGAGATAATGATATTGAAGATATTATTTATCTACTTTATCTCTAAACATTCTTTACAATGTGTCTACTTTATCTCTAAAAATTTTATCTCTGAAGATAAAGAATATGTCTACTTTATCTTTACACATTAAAGAATGTGTAGAGATACTTTACCTAAAGATAAATTTGAGATAAGGATGAAATCCATCCGATATATATATATATATATATATATATATATATATATATATATATATATATATATATATATATATATAGGTGATTCCACATCATCAGAACGACCCATTGGGGCGAAGAAAGCAAAAATGAAGAGAAAAGCTGATGAAGGTTTTTCATTTGCTATGAAAATGGTCCAATCAGAAAATAATCGGCTTGTTGAGTTGTTGGCAAAGTGCAGGCAGACGGCGAGATATGGGGATAAAAGATAGAGCCTTGAAACTAAAAGAAATTAAAGAAGAAAATAAAATTTTATTGTCGAATTTAGTTTTATTGATGATCCAAATATTCGCGAATTTATTCGACAAGAACGAAAACGACTAATGGATAAAAGAAGTCAACAATCCTCTGCCCTATACACTCAATATATATTTGTGGATCTGGAATCGACCTACTAGAGTACTAAATTATCTAAATTATTGTTATAATTTTCTAAATTATTGTGTTATTTAATGTATTTTCAATTTTAATCTATGTCAGTCGCTAATTTATTAAATATATATTTTTATGTTATTTAATGAACATTGTGTTATTTATTAACAACATATTATATTTTGTATTAGCACTTTTCATTTTTGTGAGGGTTATATTCTTTTATACAATTTTATATAAAAATAACATATACGAAAATTATTTTATAAAAATTATACATCAAAATTAAGATGTAAAATTAATATTATAAATATACAACAACAACCTAGTAGAATCTCATTAGTGGGGTTTGGGAAGGATAGAATGTACGCAGACCTTAACCCTACCCGGAGGGTATAATAATTAATATTATAAATATATTGCATAAAAACAATTAGGTATATTAGGGATCTAAATGAAAAAAGTAAAATTTATAATATGTTAAATTAAAAGTGTTATATAATAATAAAATATTGATGAATAGTGTTATACTAGATTTGGTGCAACACTACTCACACACAAAAATAGTGTAAGAAATGGTATTTGGTTGGAGCACCAAAATAAAATTTAGTGTAAGGTTGGAGATGGTCTTAATTTCCACCATTTTGGTGTAAAAAATAGTGGTTAAGGTTGGAGAGGCCCTAATGTCTACACAAAATCTTGCTAGCTGCCCTATTATTGGGGTGTTTTGAGGAGGCATGAATCTGGGGTGAGGAGGTATAAGATGTATAAGGTAAAAAGCATTGAGCTGAGTGAAGTGATCTTCAAAATAGACATGTGATTCAACTAATTAGAGGAGGACGTTTTATGCTGTGGGTCTTATTAGAGTTTGCCATGGTTGAGATAGAAGTGATCTTCAAAATAGGTTAGCTTTACTACATTTAGGATGTTGCTGTACAAGGCATAATATCGTAGTTTAGTAAATTTTAACTGAGCATAATACTTAGCTTATGTTTGGGACCTTTTGGCCTGAGGTTTTACCTCTGTACTTAACCTGGGACTGAATCACTGAAGTCTTCATTACATTATATTCTTGTGGTTATATTGAGCAACTAGATGCAATTTATGTAGGTAATGCACATTCTAATGAATCAGAGATGGAGTCACATTGCACATTAAAAATGTAGCCAGAGAAAAGGGTGTTTTGGCTTAGGCATGGTTAGCGGTGGCAAAATGGTTAAAAAAAAGCAGTTAACCCATATTATCCACTAAAAAATGGGCTGAATAATGAACTTTTTAAAAACAGATAAGAACCATATTATCCGTTTAGAAAATGAATAACTAATGGTTTTAACTTTTACATTTGTAAAACCTCAAATTGGAGGTTCATGAAGATTGGAAGACTAGGAATTCTCCCAAAAGTGATCATATTCATAAAGCCATGAAAAAATATGGTTACCCATATTATCTACCGCTAATAATCCATCTAATTTACTACTTGAAACTCAAAGGCTGCAATGTGAAATTGATTGAAATAAAGAGATATAATTTGATGGATTCTGCAATAAAAGCTAGACCACACGTTCCAATTGCTTTACATACATGCCTCAAGGAAAGAATAAGCCTTTTATGTTGTTACCATCTGCACCTAAATTAGTTTATGAGATGTCATGTGCCTTAGTGATGTAGAAGAGTTGTTAATTAGTGTATCTTGGTCTTCTCTTTTCCTCTTGATTACTTATGTCCTGAATTGTTCTGAGGTTAAGATGACAAGTTGCTTCTTTGATTCTCAGCGCCACCCCTACAACTACCAGCCCCGCCACAAAAACACCATCGACTAGCACAGCCACCACAGGCGGATCTCCATACGTGACAAACACGGGCATATTAGGAGGTGTTAACAATGGTTTAGGCCCGTCGGGTGCTGGCATGAACACAGATATAAGTCATGCTGGGATTTTACTGCAAAACGCCAGCCTCTTTTCCTTTATAACCATTATTATTATTATTATTTCTGCACTTGCATTACTTTGAACTGGAATTGGAGAAGTTCTACTGTTTGTACTATATGATAGTCGTGGGTCGATGTTAAAAATTTATGTGCTGAAGTGGGCATATGCATATTATGCTATTATGTATGTACTATAAGTTGGTATGTTAGGATTGCCTTGATTTTGATTTTACCTTCCCCTCTACAATGTCGTAAGATAATAGTACTAGTAACTTTTTGTCTCTAATCTACTTTTTTTGTTTTTTGTTTTTTGGTGGTTCAAATCCAATAACCACTTTCAAACTCTTGATTCCAAAAAAAAAGAAGATACAAAACAAGTTTAGAGCTAACTCGTAGCCCGGTTTTTTTATCAACAGTGAAACCATACTCAACTACGTAAAATCAAAATCAAAGTAATGACTTGTATTCTTTCTAATTTTCAATATCAAAGAAACATACTCCGTAAATATTTGATATTTATATATGCATATGCATGTAAATATTTATGTAAACCATAATGCTCTAACTCATCAAATTTCCAAATATAGAATCACATGTACATTATATAAGTAAAAAGGTTACTCTATAACGTATACTCATTTTTAAAAACATAGTATTCTAAAAGACGGAAAATACATGGCATGAAGCCTGCATAGTCGTTCTCGTGACGTAAAGGACCAATAACTTAAGGCTTATTAATTATCGATTGTCTCACTATCTAGGCATTATTCTAGTGAAACTTATATCTTTCATTATTTTCTCAAAACATTTGGAAGCTATTGCCTAGACATGTGTCACGTCCTTAGTTGTTAACTAAATACACGTGCGGCACTTGACAACTCGCTCACGATTTTGCACAACTTGCTCACGTTCTTGCTATGCTAAGTCAGCCTTTAGAAAGAATACAAGAGAATTGTTAAAGGAAGCTTTGTATAAGAGAGAACTTAAATTATTTTCTTGGTGAATTATAAATGGATGACCCCCTTTATGTACTAGTCTCCTAGGAGCTAGAGTGTAAATATTAATTGTTACACAAGTTCTTAATATTTATAAGATAAGGGCTTTCTCTAGAATTCTCTACAAGCCTAGAAGATTCCAAGGACTTTCCTAACAAATCCATAAGCATCTAGGGTCTTCCAAAATAAATGTTCATTCTTCTCTAGAATCTTCTCACAAATACTAGATTTTCTCCTACGTAAGTTTTCACATGGTATTAATATATGCCAAATTATGCCTATATGGCATGGTGACGTGGCGGGTCATCACACTCTCCCCACCTAATGTTGCGACGACCGCGGCTCAATGTTGCTGCATAAACTCTCGGATCTTATCTTTGAAGTGCCATAAGTCTTCATATCATTCCCACTTGGCCTCCTCCGGAGATTGCCCCTTCTAATGGATGAGGAACATTGCGGTGGCTTTCTGCCTTTGTTTTCGCCCGGCCTGGTAATCAATAATATCCTCAATCTCCCGGTCATGTGAGGCAGTGATAGTAATAGGCGCTCGACTTGATTGGCTCCTACTCGGATCATCTTTGTCTTCATGATATGGCTTAAGTATGCTAGCATGGAAGACAAGATAGATCATAAGATATGATGGCATGTCAAGCTTGTATGAGATCTTGCCTACCTTGGAGATGATCTTAAATGGCCTCTCATACTTGCGAATCTGATTCTGATGCATGCCCCGTAGTGCCTTGAACTATCTTGGGTTAAACTCCACCATTAACATGTCCCCAACTCTATATTCCGTGGGACGCCGCTTACGGTCTGCAAACTTCTTCATCTTCTTAACTGCCTTATCCAAGTAGGACTTAGAACTGTCAAGCTGCTCCTCCCATCCTTTGGCCATATGATAAGCCCCCAAACTCTTTCCCTCAAACTGAACTGGTAATGAATGTGGAATTTGTGTCTGTTGGCTTATGACTAGCTCAAATGGTGTCCGCCCCGTGGACTCACACCGCTGCAAGTTATAAGAGAATTGGGTGATGTCCAGGAGCCTTGCCCAATCTTTCTGATGCACGTTTATATAATGCCTCAAGTAGCATTCTAGTATGGCATTGACCCGTTCCGTATGTCCATCCGTCTGTGGGTGGAAATAAGTGGAAAAGTTTTTAGTTCTGTGCCAAGTATGTCGACTAACTCTCTCCAAAAGTTCCTAGTAAAGCGGAGGTCTCGATCACTGATAATATGCCTTGGTAAGCACCAATACTTTACCACGCTCTTAAACAATAGCTTGGCGGCTTCATTGGCAGTACAACCTGGTGAGGCGGGCATGAAGGTGGCATATTTAGAAAATCTATCCACGACCACCATAATAGTACCATAACCGTCGGACTTCGGTAGACAAGTGATAAAGTTTATAGTCACTGTGAGCACCTAATTTTTGACTATATTTGAATTTTAATCAGTTTGTATTTGATAATTTTTAGGTTTAATTTTGATATTTTAACTTTTATGTTATTTTTATCAGTAGGCTTTATTAGAGAATATGTAATATTTTTAATAAAGTCTTTTACATAGAGGACGGAAGAATTTATTTTAATCACGGACCAAATCTAATAAAATTACTTCCTATCTTCCCTACACTATTTTCATGTCCCATAAACCACCTACTACACTATTCAATGTCACATTTCACTCTCCTTTCACTATTCCCTTGTCCCATCAATCATTTTCAACACTCTTCCTCTCTTTTTTTATTACATATACACCCACAAACCCCACTAAAAAGGAGATAGCCAGAAAATACCTTCTTCCTCCTCCAAAAAATGACCTCCAAGACAACCTCAAAATTACCCCGAAAACCTCCCCAAAACCTGCTCCAATCAGCCTTAAACTACCCTTAAATTCCAGGTAGAACCTTTTCACCTAGGGGGATCTAACTCATATTTCTGGGTAGAGGTACTCTTCGTTCAGGATGTCTTACGTAGCTTAACTCAGGTAGAACATTTTTGCCTAGGGGGATAAAACTCATATTTCCGGGTAGAAGTACTCTTCGCTCAGGAAGTTTAAAGTAGCTTAACCCAGGTAGAACCATTTTTCCTATCCAGCTCATATTTGTCACGATCCAAACCGATGGGTCGCGACGGGCACCCAGTACTTTACTCAATCGAGTACCAACATAACGTATCTTTCTTATTACATCATCATAGGTAAGTGGTCCAGAAGGGGCGTCATGAGATAAACAGAGTAAACATAAGGGAATTACCCGATATAGAATGACCCAACCTGATATAAAACCTCATACACGTGACATACGGGCCTATAAGGCCAACATGATCATTTATAAACTCAAAACATAGGCCGACAAGGCCAAACAAATACCCGTACACATGATATCTGTCTACAAGCCTCTAAGAATATATAATTATCATAAAGGTCGGAACAAAGCCCCGCCATACCAATCAATAAATGTCCTAATGATACTGACAAAATAGCAACTCCGGAGCAAATGGAGCGCATCGACATCTCCCGTTGAGCTGATAGCCTACTTGGAGGACTCTCAACCTGTCTATCGGTACCTGCGGGCATGAAACGCAGCGTCCCCAGGAAAAAGGGATATCAGTACAAATAATGTACCGAGTATGTAAGGAATGAACATCAGTAAATAATAGACATGAGAAACATGGAGTAAAAGACTCTACATGTAAGTCTGAATAATTTTGTGAATCAATAATATTTACAATGCCATGCATATGCGTACAAATGTCATACCATGCATAGGTATATGCGTACATAACAACGTATACCAACTGATCAGGTGGTGGTGCGTATATAAGCTGATCAGGTGGTGGTGCATATATAACGCCATAACCTTTTCTCATATCCCATATACATATAATATACATATATATGCGTATATAACGCCATCTGGTCATGGGTCAATGTAAATGAATGCAATGCATGAGAAGTACGTCAATAAAATCTTTTGGAGTGTCATAAGACCATTATGCCTTTGAGTAATATCATGAAATAAACTTTATCAACTTACGTATTTTCTGAGACCCGTGAACAGATGATAGAATAATATGATACATGGGGAATCAAGAACATAAGCATCTCTAGTATTTTTATGAATAGAGTTATTTATGAAAATTGTGCATTTGCTCGTTTCGTTTGTATCGTATTGATCATGCCAAAAGGAAAGAAAGTATAGCCTTAACATACTTGAGTCGATTCTCTTGAGAAAGATTACACTGTATTCCCTTAATATTGCAAAATCTCATGTTAATTAAGGTGCTCTGAAATCTCGAGTTTTTGATGTGTTGAAGACGCTATGGAATATCATACTTTGAATTCCTGAAGAGCCTTGAAATCTTACGTTTTGAAGGAAATATTGAAGCAACCCACATTGCTAAGATGATAAGGAATTATTTTGGTTGAATTCTTGGAGTCTCATCTGTAAGCTTTAGCATCCAAAAATGAAGCTTAGCACTTTAAAATAAATTCTTCAAAAATGTTAGTTGGTAGGCCCCGCTAATTTTGATGACTTAGCCCCCTTAGTCTTCCAATTGGGCAATGTTGCTTCTTAATTCAAGAGCCATTCTTTTAGCTCTTATTGGCTTCCACGTTAGGGGCTTCAACCTTATCCAAAGATTGTTTTTAATTAATCTCCCACTAAAATTTATTAATTACTCAATTATCCACCTAATTAGGAATTATCTCAAATTACTCAAAATACTACTCACTTTTAATACACTTTGTACACCTTACTATTATGGTCATGTGGTACCTTGTATGGCACTAGTCCGTAAATATCGGGTATTTTATCTCGGGCTGTATTTTATCCCAAAATGGCAAACTTCAATGAAATTTATTTTTTTCGATTTGCTTACCCTCTCACCTTCACGAATTCACTTATCACTTGTTTGAAATAGCATAATGCGTATAATCTCAAAATAATCTCATTTCCGAACTTACGTTGATTAGCTTACGATGAAACTTTAATGTACGAAAATGCGAAATGTAACGTCTCATTTCTGAGTTTATATCAATTTACTTATGGCGTACTTTCACGTACGAAAACATGGGGTGTAACATCATTCCCCCCTTTGGAACATTCGTCCTCGAATGTTGACTAATGCACTTATCATTCTCATAACCCATAGCTCTTGCGAATACTTTAATACTCTTTTTGCCATTTAGGCAACTGTTCTTTGAATAAATCCAAAGGTCAGGGCATTCCGCCCTTTAGGCCTCTTTCTCACACCACGGTTTATGGTCAGAATTCTTCTAATCTCGTAACTCTTGCTACCTTCTGCCCTGCAGTTTGTATGACTCTGACCTTGTAAGTGCGCCTATGCGACTCTTCTCTCATTTTTCCCTCGAGCTTTTAGCCAATATCTAGTCCTCAATTTTTAAACATATACAGAGCTTGACAAGATGTCCCTCTGGGCATCTATAGGTATACTTGAAGTTCTTTGCTCGGTACTTTGTTGAACTTACAAATATTGCTATATCTTATTCCATAGACCCGGTTATCCATTCGTATGACTTTACTGCATCTAGGTAGGTCATACTATACCATAACTCATACTTCGATTTATCGTTACTGAGGTCTGCTACCGAACTTCAGGTTACTTTCGTTGCTTATCCCATATGTATAATTCTAAGTCCTTTAAGGCTTCCTCATTACTGTTCATCTTAAGAGTGACGGCCTCATCTCATCTCATACTTTGTGACTTTTGTCCATTCATTGTTAATTCACCTTAATATTGATCTACAATATACCACTGATAACTTGAAACTTCTTACGTAATACCTTGCCACTAGGGCTTACGTTGCATCGAGGAATATTTGAAGTGATTTTCCTGATCCACTTAGCGGCAATACTGTACTTTAATAACCGTATTTTATAGAATCCCAGTGTGATTCACTTACGTGGGTATTTTAATCCCGTACAATTCATGAAATCCTCTTCAAATCATTACTCAATTGAAGGCCCAATCGTCATCCTTTATCTATCACAATTACACCCTCATTGTACTATCAGGGCAGTATTCCATCTCTTCTAAATGCCATTAGTCTTAGACTCCTTTGAGTTCATTCAGGCTATACTGAGCTTTGTATAACTTAGAGAAACCATAAGCTCTCTTATTTTCATGGGCTTAATCCCGAGGACTTATCCATTCTTGTTACCTTCTCACTCGCCCTTTCTAATCCTTACTCCTGTCTTCCTAAAACCTTATCGTTTTACCATACTTTAGATTGCGACCTACACATATCTATTTATATTACTCGCAACCTTCCTTTAACTTACTTGCATCGTAAATTTCCTTATGTCATCATAGAACATCAAGCGAGATGTCACATCGTTGCTAACTCTTCTTTATTCTTTTAACTAGACCTCTTGATACATAGAAATCATAGGCTGGAAGATATGCCACTGACGACGCTGCTACCATTCCTGGATATTGAATCCCAACACTTCTAGCCTTTTATATGCAGTATGGATTATTCCCAACCTTCTGCACTTGAGTATCTCGTACGTTATTCATCTTTACTTTACTTACCTTAAAATCTCGCATTACATCTTCTATCTCTTTCTTGACCTCCCTTCCACACAGGTATAATTCACATCCACAGCTTGAAGCTCTATTATAATACTTGCACCTCTGGTGCATACATAATCCGGTGAGAGCTTCATACTGACTTTTTATGAGGCTGGTACTCTTCTAACTGGCTTTGTCGTAGAGCCATTATAGAATATGGTTGTTGTACTATCTCTCTTGTACCTCTGATATTAAGAGTGATTCTACAATGTTCTCAATCATGATGTCTAAATTTTTCTGGGTCCAATAATCAGACTCCTGATTTGCTTCGTTGATGTAACTATTTAGTTTCCTCTTCCTTCTGACCAGCCTTTGTATAGGCTTAAGCTATCTTCCGATCTGCGGCTCATGGTATTTTTTATTACTTTAGCCTTTCATGGACGCTATGGAATATCCATGATGCAATCTTCTAACAATTTAATCCTTTATTTATGACCTGGGCTCAATTCTTTCTTTTAACTTATACTGGAGTCTTCTACGGCTGTATGATTGTTAACATATATGTTGCATGGATAATACTCTGAAATCTTGAGTGCATTCATAATGTAACTCACTATGGATCGTTGATCGAATAATTCCTTTCGTTCAATCTCAGCTTTCTTTAAACGTAAGCTATTACTTTTTCTGATCTTTCTACCCCCTTGTTGCGTGCATACTTAGCTTATCTTAGTCCCCAAACATGTCATAATTTTGTGCAATTCATATGGTCTCGAATATTACTTTTGATTTTTCTTCCCATTCCTTAGCCATGGTAAGTGCCACTTTCTCATGGAGGTCACTGTGCTTAGCTTGAAGTCTTCTTCCTTATTTTCTCAGCTAGTCTTTCGTTGTAGTATTTAGGGAGACCTTCTGGCTCTTGTAAAGTTACAAGCTTATCACATCGTATACTTGACGGAATTTTTGATGTTCTTCCTTGCCTATAATTATCCGTAGTTACTTATTTCCACGCCCTTATGCTTGTAGGGTTGCTCCTGAATTGAAGTTTTGACTGTCTTCCCAGTGAGACTATCTTTTATTTCCATAACATTCATACGGTACCTTTAACTACCTTAACTCTTGTCTGAATATTTCTCAAGGGTCACGATGTCGTATCTGCGAGACTGAATTCCCATGTTGGAGTTCACTATGTTTATCTTGCACGATCTGTTGATTTGTCTGTAACCTCTTGTCTAGCCATAACTATACTCTTCCTGAATCAACTACTAACTGCTCGTTGGTCCATTCCCATATTAATATTCCGTGTAATCTTTCTTGGGTTATTTCCTTTGTCTTAACTTACGTCTCGCACTGGCTCCTTATCTATTAATAACATCTCAGGCATGAATCATTACTTCCTCTCCTTGACATTGTGTTTGCACAGTGTCCTGGAATCGTTGCATATCTGTAGGATTTGAATGAGTTCAATCTCATCCCTTTCTCATTTTTATCGCATTCTCCCTTTACCATTATGTAGTTACTAAAATCACTTAATTCTGACTTAATGCCACATCACTCCATATTCGCCGCTTTAGGGGAGTACTAAAAATTGGAGCTCCGACGATCTACGTATAGATGTTTTACTTTTTCATCTTTGGCATCTTTTCACATTATCGATGATCCTTGCTCTCCTCGCGGTAATCCTTCTATACCAAGTATAACAAAATTCCTCACTTGCGAGGGTGACACTTAGTGTAACTGGCACATATAGTCCCTTAAGCTTAACTTTACTCACCTTGCTTGCTTTAGGGAAGCGTCTTCCTGAATGACCTTTAAGGGTATTATTATGTCGTCCATTCTATTATCGTCGGGACACAATCTCTGAAATTCTCATGATGCCGACTATTACTCAGTCTCTAGTTCATGTTTAGTTTATCTTGTTCATCAGTCCATGCTGATTTCTTATTACTCCGGGGTCTAATTTTTCCTTTTGGTAACCACGTTGGAGTCACGAACTTATTTCTTGAAATGAGGATATGACTTTATGGCCTATACTCTTTTGTTGTCTCAAGGCCTGTCACATCTCGTCTTTTCCTTCACTTGACTATAAACTCAGTAATACTGTCATCTTTTTGATCTACCGTTGTCATCCATGTATCACATCTTACTCATAATGTTTCATTATCTCTCTTCTTATTTCCCTGCTAATATTTATGTCTATCACATTAGTCTGAAAACTCGAACAAGACATTCTTTTGCCTTTAGCTCCCCTTGCTCCATCCATTGGCTCTTCGGGTTGCCTAACATCCTCTCTTTACTAGGGACGGGAGCCATACTAAGGTAATATTTATCCCTTCAGGATTCCAGTGCCTATCTTTAAACATTCTAGTATTCATATCTAGCTGTACTATTCTAGAGTGCATCATCTGAGTATCTCACAAGGAGATCTATTAGCACATTTGCACCATCCTTCGGAAATGTCAACTAACGCAAATAATCCATTCATCATTTTAGGTTACTCTAACCCCAGCCGGATTCTGATATCCCGTCCTTCTCTTAAACCATATTTGTTAGTTCCCATAGGGCATAACTGAAATAGGTGTGGCCGATTGTACATACATATGTTATTATTGAAGGTAACCCAAAATTCTTATATTTCTCTGCTTGAATTGTAAATACTGATAATCTTTATTAACTGGGCGTCTCGTACCCTTCTTCACCTTGCTTCTTTTACTCATCATGAGCATCATGCAAAATCGAGTTCCTCCGACTTAACTCCTCCATAGCCACATTTAATCCCTTACCAACTGCCTTTCTAGATGTAGGTATTGTCGTATTATGAATAAAATAGAGTTTAGAAAATTGAGTTCTTACAACTGAGCTCTACCACACGATCTAGAGTAAGAAGAAAGAGTGACAGTCCTAAATGCCCTATAGCCTCCTGCTTATACGTGTGGTGCACAATACACCCATAAACAAGACTCTACTAGACACGGCTTGTAGACTCCCTAGGACAGAACCGCTCTGATACCACTTTTGTCACGATCCATACCGAAGGAGCGTCATGAGATAAACAGAGTAAACATGAGGAAATTACCTGACATAGAACGACCCAACCTGATATAAAAACCCATACGCGTGACATACGGGCCTATAAGGCTAACATGATCATTTATAAACTCAAAACATAGTCCGAATAGGCCATACAAATACCCGTACATATGACATCTGTCAACAAGCCTCTAAAAATACTTAATTGTCACAAAGGTCGGGACAGAGCCCCGCCATACCAATCAATACATGTCCTAATGATACTGACCAAATAGCAACTACGGAGCAAATGGAGCGCATTGACATCTCCCGTTGAGTTGATAGCCTACTTGGAAGGATCTCAACCTGTCTATCGGGACCTGCGGGCATGAAACACAGCGTCCCCAGGAAAAAGGGACGTCAGTACAAATAATATACCGAGTATGTAAGGAATGAACATCAGTAAATAATCGACATGAGAAACATGGAGTAAAAGACTCTACATGTAAGTCTGAATAATTCTGGGAATCAATAATATTTACAATGCCATGCATATGCGTACAAATGTCATACCATGCATAGGTATATGCGTACATAACATCATCAAGCCTTTGAGGGCATCCCATCATATCGTCTCGGCCACTGTGGGCAAATCATCAACGTATACCAGCTGATCAGGTGGTGGTGCGTATACAACGCCGTAACCTTTTTCCATATCCCATATACATATAATATACATATATATGCGTATATAACGCCATCTGGTCATGGGTTAATGTAAATGAATGCAATGCATGAGAAGTACGTCAATAAAATCTTTTGGAGTGTCATAAGACCATTATGCCTTTGAGTAATATCACGAAATAAACTTTATCAACTTACGTATTTTCTGAGACCCATGAACAGATGATAGAATAATATGACACATGAAAAATCAAGAACATAAGCATCTCTAGTATTTCTATAAATAGAGTCATTTATAGAAATTGTGCATTTACTCGTTTCGTTTGTATCATATTGATCATGCCAAAAGGAAAAAAAAGTATAACCTTAACATACCTGAGTCGATTCTCTTGAGAAAGATTACACTGTATTCCCTTAATATTGCAAAATCTCATGTTAATTAAGGTGCTCTAAAATCTCAGGGTTTTGAAGTGTTGAAGACGTTATGGAATATCATACTTTGAATTCTTGAAGAGCCTTGAAATCTCACGTTTTGAAGGAAATATTGAAGCAACCCACGTTGCTAAGATGATAAGGAATTATTTTGGTTGAATTCTTGGAGTCTCATATGTAAGCTTTAGCATCCAAAAATGAAGCTTAGCACTTTAAAATGAATTCTTCAAAAATGTTAGTTGGTAGGCCCCACTAATTTTGATGACTTAGCCCCCTTAGTCTTCCAATTGTGCCATGTTGCTTCTTAATTCAATAGCCATTCTTTTAGCTCTTATTGGCTGCCACGTTAGGGGCTTCAACCTTATCCAAGGATTGTTTTTAATTAATCTCCCACTAAAATTTATTAATTACCCAATTATCCACCTAATTAAGAATTATCTTAAATTACTCAAAATACTACTCACTTTTAATACACTTTGTACACTTTACTATTATGGTCATGTGGTACCTTGTATGGCATTAGTCCGTAAATGTCGGTATTTTATCTCGGACCGTATTTTATCCCCAAAATGGCAAACTTCGACAAAATTCATTTTCTTCGATTTGCTTACCCTCTCACCTTCACGAATTCACTTATCACTTGTTTGAAATAGCATAATGCTTATAATCTCAAAATAATCTCACTCCCGAACTTACGTCGATTAGCTTACGACGAAACTTTAACGTACGAAAATGCGGAATGTAACATCTCATTTTCGAGCTTATATCAATTTACTTATGGCGTACTTCCACGTACGAAAATATGGGGTGTAACAATATCTCCAGGTAGAAGTATTTTTCTCTCAGGTTGTCTTACGTAGCTTAACTCAGGTAGAACCTTTTTGCCTAGAGAGACTCAACATTTCCTCAATAATATAGGGCGCCAACCCCTGGTTACATTTCCTTTCAGTAATACAGGGTGCCAACCCCTGGTTACATTTAATTTCAGTAATACAGGGTACCCACCCTAGTTATATTCCTTCTTAGTAATACAGGGTACTAAACCCTGGTTACATTTCCTTTCAGCAACACAGGGTACTAACCCCTGGTTACATTCCTTCTCAGTAATACATGGTACTAACCCCTGGTTATACTTCCTTTCAGTAATACAGGGTGCCAATCCTTGGTTACATATCCTTTCAGTAATATAGGGTGTCAACCCCTGGTTACATTTCCTTTCAGTAATACAGGGAACTAACCCCTGGTTACACTTCATTTCAGTAATATAGGGTGCCAAACCCTGGTTACATTCCATTCAGTAATACAGGGTGTCAACCCCTGGTTACATTTCTTTTCAGTAATATAGGGTACCAACCCCTGGTTATATTTCTTTTCAGTAATATAGGGTACCAACCCCTGGTTACATTCCTTCTCAATAATACATCGTACTAACCCCTGGTTACACTTCCTTTCAGTAATACATGGTGCCAACCCCTGGTTACATTTCCTTTCAGTAATACAGGTTGCCAACCCGTGGTTACATTTTCTTTTAGTAATACAGGGTGCCAGCCCCTGGTTACATTTCTTTTCAGTAATACAGGGTACCAACCTCTGGTTACATTCCTTCTCAGTAATACAGGGTACCAACCACTGCTTAAATTTCCTTTCAGTAATACAGGGTGCCAACCCCTGGTTACATTTCCTTTCAGTAATACAGGGTACCAACCCCTGGTTACATTCCTTCTCAGTAATACTGTCACGACCTAAACCGATGGGCCGCGACGGGCACCCGGTACTTTACCTAACTGAGCACCAACGTAATGTATCTTTCTTATCATACCATCATGGGTAAATGGGCCAGAAGTGACGTCATGAGATAACCAGAATAAAACATAAGGGAATACTAGACATAGGACGACCCAACATGATATAGAAACTTATACATGTGACATACGGGACTATAAGGCCGACATGATCATTTGTATACTAAAAACATAGGCTGATAAGGCCATACAAGTATCCATATACATGACATTTGTCTACAAGCCTCTAAGAGTACATAAATGTCATAAAGGTCGAGACAGGGCCCCGTCATACCAATCAATATATTTTCAAATCATACTGACCAAATAGGTAACTCCGGAGCAAGTGGAGTGCACAAACACCTTTTGCTGAGCTGATAGCCTACTAGGAACTCTCAACCTGTCTATCGGGACCTGCGGGCATGAAACGCAACGTCCCTAGGCAAAAGGGACGTCAGTATAAATAAAGTACTGAGTATGTAAGGCATGAAAGTAGTATATAAAAGACATGAAAGAAACATAGAGTAAATAACTCAACCTGTAATTCTTAATAGCTCTGTGAATCATGAAAAATATATAATGTCATGCATGTGCTTATAAATGCCACATCATGCATAGGTATAAGTGTACATAACATCATCAAGCCTCTGAAGGCATCCCATCATATTATCTCATCCACTGTAGGTGAAATCATCAACGTATACTAGCTGATCAGGTGGTGGTGCATATATAACGCCATAACCTTTTCCCATACCCCATATATATATACTATATGCGTATATTACGGTCATAGGTCAATATACATGCATAAATGAATGCAATGCATAATGAAGTATATCAATAAGATCTCTCGGAATGTCATGGGACCCATGAACAGATGATATGATAGTAGGACATTTGGGGAATTAAGAACATAGGCAACCCTAGTACTTCTAGGAATAGATACATTTGTGAAAGTTGCGTGCTTGCTCATTTTGTCGTATCATATGGATCATGTCAAAAGAAAATAAGGGATCGTCTTAACATACCTTAACTTCATTGAGTCCTTAATACCTTCAAAGAAATTCTTCAAACTACTCAACTTAATCTACCATAGCATAAGGAGATTCAAAATCAGTGTTGAGTAAATGCTAAGTCTGCAACTTAAACTAGTAGCTTGTTTAGGTAAATATGGGCAGAATCTCCCCTGTAACACGAGCTTCCTCCAATACTATATACCAAAAACAATGACCAGATCAATCCAGTAATATATAATTATCAATAACAAGACACCATATAACAACAAGTCACAACTGCTTCACGACGAGCGGCAAGCTCCAATTGAAATCTGTATACCCCATATCACCCCTTATATACTCCTTAATTTAACTTAACAGTATCATTAATATGATAATAAAGTCATTCATCAATGATTCTAGCCTTATACCATATATTTATAACAAAGAAAATAATCCACAACTCCAACTATCGTCAATTAGCAACTTTATTCACTAGTTCATATCTAGCTCATCAATTTAACTTAATCAACATCAAGATAACCTTAAGCACATGCAAGAACACAATATAATTACCTCATACAGTGGATTCAAGTCAAAATCTATATTATATTTAGCTTACAACATCCCTTAATGTCAATACAACACCGTAGAAATGACTTAAGCTAATCTTCACTTGCAATCTCAAGTTTCATATGTTTCTTTCATCAATTCACTTGATCAACATATATACATGCATAATAACATAAACCATATCATAATAAAGTTATTTTTACCATTTTCCAGCCATAACAATATATATATAGCCTTAAAACAACCCAACAAAAGATAACATATAGCTTTAAAACAACCCAACAAAAGATAACAACATCTCTTCCCCTTTCAAGTGTTATCTTGTAATCTTCATCCAAATAACTTAACCAACACATAGATAAGATGAATCCCAAGAAATAGGGTATTATACATACCTTAAATAATCTGGAAAACCTCAAACCAAATCTTCCCTTAGCTTACAAGCACCCTTAATCATATCACAACACCATATAGACTCTCTCCTTCACTTAGGCTAACTTTGATGTTTGATTATGGTGTATTTCTTTGGAATTTGTTTGGAGCCTTTGGGGAACTATTTGGGAGGGTTTGCAGAGTGTGAGACTGGAATGAGGACAAAAAATGAGCAAATCTCATCTCAAAAACAAGATAAGAATAAGTGAAGGTCGGGCCCCGACCAAGTGGGTCCCATAGGGGCTTCCTACGAAGTCTCGCGAAAACGCAAATATCTCTCTGCACCGATGTCGTATTGACAAATGGTTTGCAGAGTTAGAAACTAGATACATGAGTATTTAATTGCATATAAATATCTCCCTATAACTCTCAATATATTGGGAGAAAACGGCCTCGCAACCTGGCCTATAAACCTGCTAGTTTTTCCGAAGTGCGGCGACGTGACTTTGCGACCCTATTTTAAAAATTCATATTTCTCTACCCCGATATCGTATGAATAAATGGTTTAGACCATTGGAAACTAGGTTCAAATACCTTTATTTTTATATGATATATGTCCCAAAATGACATCATAAAGCATACGAATTTAATTTCTCAAAATGACTTATTACAAGGCAAATCTTAGCGCGAGTTTTCCGCAACTTAAATCCGATTTTTTTCAAACTTTATATTTTATATCCAAACATCATATATAGCCATATTAATAACTTTAAACTCATTTAAATCGTGATTAACAAGTCTCTTATACATCTTAACTTACTTAAGACTTCGGTAAACCTTTCTTATTCTTGTAGAAGGATTTCGTCCTTTTTGAGCTTACATTAGATAATCCTATAATGACAGTGACGTCTGAATTACGGGGTGTAACAACATTAAATCACTTCATATACTTTCAAATAGGATCTCATTTCCTAGCTTACATCAATTGACTTACGATATACTTTCACGTACAAAAATATGGGGTGTAACATCATTCCCCCCCTTTGGGACATTCGCTCAAATGTTGACTGATGTGCTTATCAGTCTCATAACCTATAGATCTTGCGAATAATTTAATATTGTCCTTACCATCTAGGAAATTGTTCCCCCCTTTAGGCCTCTTCCCACATCATGACTTGTGGTCGGAATTCTTCCAATCTCATAACTTTGACTACCTTCTGTGATGCAGCCTGTATGACTCTGTCCTTTTATGCGCGGATATTATCTCCTTTTTCCTTCAGATTTTTGCCAATCTCTTGGCCTCACTTTGTGAACATTTACAGAACTATGACAAGATGTCTCTCGGGGCATATATAGGTGTAATGAAGTTCTTTGCTTGGTACTTTGACCAACTTACGACTATTGCTATATTTCGTTTCATAGCCTCGGTTATCTATGCTTATGGATTTACTACATCTAGGTAGAATATACTATACCATAACACTTACTTCGGTTTATTACTACCTAGGTTTGCTACCAACTCCAGGTTACTCTCTCGCTGCTTATCCTATATGTATAAATCTAAGTCTTTTAGTTCTTTCCCATTACTATTCATCTTAAGAATGACGGCCTAATCTCATTTCATACTTTGTAACTTTTATCCATCCATTGTTGATTCACCTTAATGTTAATCCAAAATCTACCATGGATAACTTGAAACTTCTTACATAATACATTGTCACTAAGGCTCATGTCTCATCGGGGAACATTAGAAGTGATTTACCTGATCCACCTAGGGACGATACTATACTTCAATAACCATATTTCATAGTATCCCAACGTGATTCATCATATGGGTTCTAATCCCATGCAACTCATGAAATCCCTTTTTCTTAAAATTGCTACTCAATCAAAGGCCTAAACGTCATCCTCTTATCTATCACTTTTACACCCTTATTCTACTACCAGGGCAGCATTCCATCTCTTCTAACTACTACTAATCTTAGACTCCTTTGCATTCATTAAGGCTATATTGAGCTTTCTATAACTTACGAAAATCATCAACTCTCTTGTTTTGATGGGCTTAATCTCGAGGCCTTACCTATTCTTGTCACCTTCTCACTCATCTTTACTTATCCTTACTCCTATCTACCTAAACTGTTATCGCTCTACGATACTTTAGCTTGAAACCTACACATATCTATTCATACTACTCGCAATCTTCCTTTAACTTGCTAGCACCATAGATTTCCTTTCGTGCCTTCTTAGTTGCCTATAAACATAAGCAATTATTTTTCTTGGTCATTCTGCCACTTGTTGCATGAATACATAGCATATCGCATTGCCCACGAATACTAGAATTTCCTGTAACTCATATGATCTCAAATATCACCTTTGATTTTTTTCTTCTTCCCGTTCATTAGCCACGATAGGTGCCACTTTTCTTATGGAGTACATACAATGTTGTAGTGAGACTGTTGTTAGAATACCATTTCTTCTCTATGTCACTATGCTTAAGTTGAAGCCTTCTTCCGTATTTTCTCAACTAGTCTTTCTTTGTAGTACTTAAGGGATACCCTTTTACTTCTGTAATGCTGCGAGGTTATTACATCGTATACCCCAAAGAATTTTTGATGTTCTTACTCACCTATAATTATTCTTAGTTACTTACCTTTGTGTCTTTGTGCTTGTAGGGTTGCTTCTGAACTGAAATTTTTGACTGTCTTCTCAGTGGCACCATCTTTTATTTTCGTAACACTTATATTGTACCTTTAACAACCCCAACTCCTATCTGAATATTTCTCAAGGATCACGATGTCATCGTATTTGCGAGACTGAATTCCCTATGTTGGGTTTCACTATGTTTATCTTGCACAATCTGTTGATTTGTCTGTATCCTCTTGTCTAGCCATAACTAGACTCTTCGTGAATCAACTACTAACTACTCGTTGGTCTATTCTCATTTCTATTGGGATATGTCCTTTGTTTGAACTTACCTCTAACATTGGCTCCTTGATTAGGGATATGCCTTACACCTTCTCCCCGGTCAACAACCTTACCTAGACTTTATTTTCGCAGACCAATAGTAAGTAGAGTCAATTTCCTTTTAATTAGGGATTCAATAAGGTGACTTGGAACACCAAAACTCAATTCTAAGTGGCGACCTTTTAAATAAAATAATCCCTATCAAAAATTTGTCACTTTAATTGGAAAAACTCTTTAATCTACCACAATCTATGACATAATATATTTTTGGGGTTTAATAGGGGTGTGACAGCTCTGGCAACTCTTATGGGGAAAACTAGAATTTGAGCTTGTACATGTTGACTTTTATTTGGCTTTATTAATTTTGTATATATTGTGATTTATTTGTGTCATATGTGCCAGATTTCGGGATTTATTTGTGCCATATGTTGCCAATAGTAGACTGACTCAACCAAGGCCCTAGTGCGACATTGACCTGGATGACCATCCCTCATTGTGTCATGACTCTCCTTTATGATTGGCCGTTTAATGTCTCCAAACTTAGGCACGTAGACCCGCCGACCCGTGGTAAATAATATGTTGTTTTCTACCCAAAAACGTCTTGTTTTTCCCTGGTTGGCTAACTCAATAAGTTGTTTGGATGCTGGATTATGTTGCATGCCTTCTTTTATAGCCTCACAAATGTCCCAACTTGCTAAAGTGATGGCAGCAAGCTCGACTTTTCAGCTCAAGGCATCGGTCACAACGTTACCTTTGCCCGGCTTGTACTTCACAGCAAAATCAAACTCGGCCAAAAAATCATGCCACCTAGCCTGTTTTGGTGTGAGCTTCTTCTGCGTTTGAAAGTAGCTAGGAGCCGCATTGTCAGTCTTGACCACGAACCTCGATCCAAGCAAATAATGTCGCCATGTATGAAGGCAATGCATAATGGCAGTCATTTCCTTCTCTTGTACTGTGTAACGCTGCTCTGTCTCATTTAACTTACGGCTCTCAAAAGCTATGGGATGCTTATCATGCATCAAGACACCCGTAATGGCAAAGTATATGGATAATGGCAAAGTATAATGGCAATGTCATGTCAAAGTCAGGTAGCGCCAAGACTGGCTCCTCTATTGCAACTGCCTTAAGGCCTTTAAAACGCCTTTTGACAATGCTTCGTCCAAACCCATGGCTTGTTCTTCTTTAGCAACTCAGTCACTGGTGCGGCTTTTGGTGAGTAGCCACTGATGAACCGATGATAGTGGTTAATAAGGCCAATGAAGAATCTCAACTCATTTACCTTTATAGGTGCCTCCCACTCTTGGATAGCACGTACCTTAGCCTCCTCCATGCGTAGCTCACCATTGCTAATAACATGGCCTAAGAATTGCACCTTTGATTGTGCAAACTCGCATTTGATGTATAGCTCGTTCTCCCACAAGACTTGGAAAACCTTCCTTAAGTGCTCCATATGCTCCTCCAAGGTATTGTTGTAGATGACTATGTCATCTAGGTAGACTACCACGAATTGATCAAGGTAGGGATGAAAACTCTTGTTCATAAGGGTGAAAAATGTGGCAGGTGCATTGGTTAAGCCGAAGGGCATCACCAACCACTCAAAGGCTCCATATCTCATCACACATGTTGTCTTCGGCTCATCCCCTTCTGCAATGCGAACTTGGTAGTAGCCCTTTTAAGTGCTCGGTAGTCTATGCACAAGCACAACGATCCATCCTTCTTCTTCTGAAACAATACAGGTACGCCGAAAGGTGCCTTTGATGGGCGAATGTAACCAGCATCTAGCAGTTCTTTCAATTGTTTCCTGAGCTCCTCTAGCTCGGGCGGTGCCATATGATATGGGAAAAATGCGGGTGGCTTATCCCCTGGGTCCAACTCAATCTTGTGATCTACCTCTTGCCTAGGCGGCAAGTGCTTAGGCAACTCCTCGGGCATGACATCTTCGTTTTTCTCAAGAAACTTCTCTATGTAAGGCGGCAATGTCTCTTGAAAACTCTTGTCTTCCTCCAGACTTGTGATGGTTGCCACGAACGTCCGCTCCCCCTTCTTAATCCCTTGACAACCTGCATAGCTGAAAGTTATTCTTGGCTCTGTCCGTGTGGCATAGTCACTGTAGGTACCATGCAAGATCCTTCTCGCTCCATAACCAAGAGACGTTGGAGGTAGGGTTCGATCAAAGTATGACAATGTCTAAAGAACTCTTACCACAATATGATGTCAAAGATATCCCTAGCGGTTACGGTAAAGTTTGTTATACCTTTCCAAGTTCCCAATTTGACACCAACTCCATTAGTTATCCCACGAGCCTTCTATACCTCGGCATTCACGCTCTTGACGCGAGAGTTGGTTGGAGCAAGCTTTAATTCTAGTCTCTTTGCGGCAGCCTCAATCACGAAATTATGAGTTGCTCCCGTATCCACAATTGCATGAGCAGTCTTATTATTGATGGTAAGATCCACGTACTGATTTCCATTCTCGGTAGGTTGGATAAATTGCTTCGTGACAACACCGCATAATCCGATCATACCCAACTATGCAGTTCCCGTACTCTCTCCTTGCGGCTGCTCCTTCCATTCATGGACCATGGCGCTGAGGCTCTTTAGGTCAGGACAATTCCTGAAGCTGTGCGGCCATCCGCATATGTAACATCCTTTCTTCTCGGCCTGCGCCTTCTTCCCGGCGTAGCCCTGACGACCACTCGACTTTTTGAAATCTTGAGTCTTGTATATTGTTGGTGTATCTCCTTGCATTTGCCACGGTCTCCCCCACCTTTGACATTGTTAAACTTTGATTCTTTGCCTTTGCTTTCGTCGTGCTTGTCATGCCTGAAATCCATCAATGATTTGGCCTCCACTATGGATTGGTCTATATCTGCGACTTTTCGGCGTTGCAACTCCTGCTTAGCCCAATTTTGCAACATGTCCATGAAGTGCAACAACAAGTCATCATTGGTCAGGTTGGGGATTTGAAGCATGAACTCCTTGACATAGACATGTATGCTCCATGTTTGCTTCAACTCCCTAAGCTTGCGCCTTGCCTCGTACAAGACATTGTTTGGAAATAACTAACGCTTGAACTCAGCTTTGAACCGATCCCACGTGCTAATAGTACATAGACCTTTATCCATGTCGTCCATCTTCCTTCTCTACCATAGCATGGCAGTATCTGAGAGGTACAACACTGCAGTGTTGATTATGGCCTTGTCGTCCCTTACTTTGTCGTGCCTGAAGTAATTCTCCAAGTGCCAAAGGAAGTTTTCCACTTCTTGTGCATCACAAACACCTTTGAACACTAGTGGTTTGGGAGCCTCGATCTTGGCCTCACCACAGCATTGCTGGTTGCCTCGGTCACGCCAGCACTAACATGCTCCTCGAGTGACTCTATCTTTGCCTTCATAGCATCGATAGTACTCAAAGCCTCCATGAGTCTGCACTCTAAGGCAGTGATGGTTTGCCTTAGTTCCATCTCGGTCTATGTACGTCCCTCCAAGTCATTTCGGATACTTTCAATCTTTTCAAGAGTGTGCCCCTCAAGAACGCTAAGGGTGCCTTCCACCTTCCCCAAGCGTTGGCCAAAGATCTCCACGGCATCCATCCCCGCGTTCATCTTCATCACCCACTCTTTACCGAGCGAGACGTCCTCGGGAAGGACCTCCACTTCATCCTCGCTTGCCTCAGTGGCAGATGGTTCTTGGGATGTAAGCCCTTCGTTTGACACAACCTCGGGTGGCACGTCCTGGCTCTTGTTGGTGGCATTCCTCTTTTTGTTATGGCCACTCTTGCCAACAACATCTTAGATGACGTTGGCTTGGGTGTTGGCAGCATTAATTTCTCTATCGTTCGTCATTCCCTTAGTTGCAACCTGTGCTCTGATACCACGTTGTCACGTCCTTAGTTGTTAACTAAGTACACGTGCGGCACTTGACAACTCGCTCACGATCTTGCACAACTTGCTCACGTTCTTGCTATGCTAAGTCAACCCTACCACACTCAAGATCGCTAAGAGAATGATAGAAAGAACACAAAAAAATTATTAAAGGAAGCTTTGTATTAGAGAGAACTTGAATTGTTTTTTTGGTGAATTACAAATGGATGACCCCCTTTATATACTAGTCTCGTAGGGGCTACAATGTAAATATTAATTGTTACACAAGTCCTTAATATTTGCAAGATAAGGGTTTTCTCTAGAATTCTCTATAAGCCTAGAAGATTCTAAAGACTTTCCTAGCAAATCCATTGACATCTAGGGTCTTCCAAAGGAAATGTTCATACTTCTCTAGAATCTTCTCACAAATACTAGCTTTCCTCCTATGTAAGTTTTGACATGGTATTAATATATGCCAAATGGTGTCTATGTGGCATAGTAACGTGGCGGGTCATCACACATGACTTATAAGTAAACTCCAACTTTACCTTTTAAAACACGGTAAGTATATGAATATGAATATATATCTTAGTCAAGCTTTAATAAATTGTATTGAAATAAGACAACTGCTTAGGGTGTACCATATAAATAATGGTGACAACGACGCTTTGATGTGGTCTTTTGCTTAATTTGGCGTTGGATAATTGTACCCTTGTGAGATACGAGTCACAATTGACTAGTACATATATTGAAAAATATTTCAACCACGCCTTTGAAAACATGTAGAAATAACACCAAAAATGTTATCCTTAACTAAAGAAAGACAAATATTTTCTTATACAATGTTTTAGAGAATTGCAAATAATTTCCTACTTGTAATAGTGTTTAGATATGTTCATGGATTTTTATAATTTATCTTGTTAATATGTGGAGTTGATTTCAAAATAATTTTGTATTTGACACATGATTTAATGTATTATTAGCAGTGTAGGGTCTTTGTTTTACTTATCTGAATTATAATCTATATAACCTTATTTACCAAAAAAAATATATAATTGTATTTTAGTTTACAAGTATACCCACTAAATTAACTTAGATGTCTAAAACAAGCAACATTATAGCTCTGCAGGTCATGTCAATAAATTTTCTCACCCTACGTTATATTGTAGTGTAGTTTCATGACGGTTAATTTTTGAACTTTTTGCTAAAAATATACCTCTTAATATTTCATTTTCTCTCCTTTTTTTTATCTTTATATATATATATATATATATATATATATATATATATATATATATATATATATATCAAGTATAATACTAAAACTTGTATGAATATGATAATTTAATTATGTTATATGATTTGAAAAGACTGAAACCGAAAAAACTAATTTATATTTGTTGGTTTGACTTAATTTGAAGATATACTTAACAAACGAACATCGTCATTGACTTGATCTCTTTTACGGGACAAAACCCAAGGATACACCCCTTATTTCTTTACAATCAGATTCTACTTAAGATCCATAAAAGAAAATTTCTCTTCTTTGCAAATTATTTTTTTGCTTGGCAATAGTATTTGTTTCGTAGGAATTGCAATTTGTTTAAGGAGGAAAAATATACTTATGCTTTAATAAGTCGATGTCATACTCTAGTAGTTGCTAAACTGCTGAACATCGTTTTGGAAACTCTTTTTTCTCTTTCCTTGTTAACCTAACGATACATATTATAAGCAGGGCCGGATCTACCGTTATAAGTATGGGTTCCGGGATCTAATAATTTTTGCCTAAATTATATATTTGTATTAAAAAATTTATTAAATATATAACAATATTTATATGGGAACCTATTTACATAATCTTTTGCTGGTTCAATGGTAAGGCGTGAAACACAAATTGATTTTTCCGTAACCCACAATGTAACATCAAATCTCATCTGCTTTACTTTTTCTTGTGAGTTACAACTTTTAGCCTTTAACTTTACTTTTTCTTGCGATTTTTTGGTACAAAGTTTTATGCACCTTTATTTGTGAGTTACAGCTAGCTTTTAACTTTACTCTATTTTTTTAATTAAAATAATAATAACAAAGACTTGACTCAAACTAAAAGGGATACAAGTCAACAACCACTAAAAAGGGTTTCTCAAACTTCTTTCACCCAAATCTCAATTCAAACTTTCCAAAAAAAAAGTTAAGGGTTTTAAAATTTTGCAGTCCTTCAATGTTTTAACGTTTAGGCTGCCACTCAAAGTAAAAACTTTTGTGATGGTTTTAACTTCTTCACTTACTGTCACTCCATTGCAACAGGTATTTCGATCTCCCTCCTCCTCCTCCTTTTTTAATTGTTTTCCTCTTATACAATATTTAATTTGTTTCTTATGATTTGTAGGATATTTTAGTAAGAGTCAAGATGATCAAACGATTCTTCAAGATTCGAACCTCTTCAGGTTCTACTTCTAGTTCTCCATCACTAAGCTCTCCTTCATGTCCCGTGGTTAATAATAATTAATAATAATGTCAATTCTTCCCAATTGTCAAAAAAAGATAATGTTCTTGAACCCGATCCTGGTAAAAGAAAACAAATATGAGAATATCCTCCTAATCTACGTGACTGAGTGAGAAGATATTACATTGAAAAAGGGCCTTGTTGGCTTGGAGAGTTTATTTTTCCAAAAACAAATTTTGTTATTTTGTAAATATACGTTGAATATTAATACTTGTTCCTTAGTTCGGTTATTATGATATATTGACTTGAAATTGTAGTAGGAACTCATACACTTCAATTCCTAGATCCGCATCTACCGATATCAATGATATGTGCCTAGAATGTGTTGCTAGATCTCTGCTCCAGAAAGCTATACATGCAACTAAGAATACTTTTGAATTTGAATATTTTGCATCAGAATTATATTTTATTTGATTGTATTCATCCGACCTGCCAGGTATTTGTTTACTGGTTTCTTTTATTTCAATTGATTTTTTTTCATTTTCTATTAATTATAGACACGAATATGCGCAAGCGGTCACTTTTCTACCCTTATTTTAGTCATTTTATAAAGTGAATTGTAAATGGAACTAATGGAATAAAAGTTAGTACAGTGTACCTTTTCCACCATGAAATGAACGTTCCGAAAATAACATGCAGTTTCTCGATATTGGAATATTCATGCTATACGAGAATTGATATATGTGTGCCACCTTTACTTATTTCACTTCATTGCTCTGAAGTGAAAATTAAAGACTTTTTCCTAAACATTAAGATATTGATGTCGACTTCTTAACAACAAAGGAATTTGTTACTAACACTAGATGAGGCATGGCCCGTGCACGGGCCCAACTTAATGTGAATTACTTTTAAAAAAAAAGTTTTAAAACAAAATTTTTGCGACCTGTAAGTAGGAAAAAATAGAATTTGCATTCTTTATCCTCGTACTATATCTAATGAACTAAAAAGGATAAGCATTAATTATAGCACCAAAATACAATAGCAGGATGTTCTTCTTATATGATGCCTTCTATCGTCTCTGGGTATCAGCAGTTTAGCACAAATAAATTTATCCTATCATAAGCTGAGCAAATCAACCTTCTTGAGTTCAGCTGTCTAATAGTTGTACTGATTTACAATTTACCAAGGAACAAAAAGATAACATATTCTTTAATGTTGATTCTATAATCAAGCTTAGACAAACGGGTTATTTGTTATGTAAAGAGAATGACTTTCTACAACCACCTAAAAATAAATAAAGAGCAACAACAAAAAAGAGAAAGCCAAATCAGATTAAACAAGCACTATCTAAAAGTTGTTATAATGATGTAATGCAAAAATATTTGTCAACCACCATGCATGCCACCAACTCGCCAGCAAAAAATACACTATTTTTTGTCATCAAAATGTCTAGTATATCATGTGAATCTGACCTATATTAACTATTCAAATCATATCATAGCCACGGAGCAAATTCAATTCTAAATTAAATGCACACATTTAGGATATATTCAGCTCATCAGTTACTTTGCTCTTTTATTTTTATTGTTGTTTGCATAAATAATGAAGTTACGACCAGCAGTTATTGGCTACATTTCAGCTGTTCATGAATTTATAATGTACACAAAATAGCATCATAACTTAGAGAAAGGAACAGTGATAGCATGCACAAAGCAAAGAAACAAAACAAAAATTGACACAATACATTCCTCAGCCATGGGACTCCTTTGAACTTCTCTTTGATGAATACTCAGTATCTATCAAAATCAATAGATGAAAACAATTTAGATGTCATAAAATATTGGAGAATTTATACAATCAGACATGTAATCTCTTTCAAGATATAGTCCTGTAGAAATTGGTGCTTATACGAAGCTTTCAATCAGAAGTTAATCGATTAACTTCTCATGCTTGATCAGCCAACTAACATCAATGACTATTTTGTATAATTTTATGCAAGAGCCTCACATGTTTTAGATGCACTCCGCCTACGAGATATGTATTTTTCTTTCTCAAATTTTTGGTTTGTTCTTCGCATAACTTTTGCATCAATATATATTTTTCATTTTTGATACGGTAACTCTTAACTTTAATTAACCATATTTCAACTCAAAGAAGTCTACACAAGTTCTTCAACATATTTTTTCAACAACTTGACTTTGAACAATTGAAAATCCTTCCGAAAGAGTAGCATATTATGTTAATTTTCTAGTATACTCGTACCTTCCTCTCATGAATATCCTTTCTTCTTATCTTCCTTCATGCTTAACCTGGCAGTTGTAATAATACATCTTTGATGGATGCTTAGATTTAGTGGCAGGCTACTACTAAAAAGAGGCTTCATACTACCACAGAAAAGGATAATTTAATAACTGTCTTCAAGATTTATAATTTTTAGTGATCAAAGGAAATCATCACTGTAAGCATGAGTCTGATCCAAAATTACATAAAATACAATAGTAAAAAGCTCTTATTTAGCGTGCTCTCAGATGAAACAGCTATGCGAAGAACCAGAGTGCCACCCTAGAGAACAAAACTATCAAAGTCTAACTTCAGGTAAAGATCCATCGAAATGCCTGACTAATAGTGTCTAATTCATCATAGTGCAATTAGAGATCATGTGTCATACACGGTATGTTAGCCACCAAAAAGCACAAGAAAAATTGATATAAGGTATAATTTGATATTTAGATGTAAGATTGAACAGATATAGCCATAGCTTTTTGCAGCATCTAAGGGAGTAACATCTTAGGGAGCAGGTGAATAATGACATATATGTATATCAGACAACAAGAGACTCGGAGTAACTATAGATCTAAAATTAAAAGAAGTAAACTCATAGCTTGAACGAAACTATGCTATGCATAGATATATGTTCCACCACACCCTTAGCTTTAAGATTTCTGTGAGCAATTGTAATAAAATCCTATGTTGCTCGGACTCTCCGAAAATATCGTTGGGTGCGCGTTGTATCCTCCAAAAGTAGTGTATTTTTTAAGGATCCGACACGGGTGCGACCGTATTTTGAAGAGTCCGCACAATATAGATGAGAAAGGGCACGTATACGGGCCCAACTTTGCAATCTTAAAATTGTTATTTGTAGGTGTTTAGTAAATTTTTTGATAAGTAAAGTAATCATCATCATATTCATTTAATCAAGGATAGATAATGATATTTGGGATCACAATTTACAATTAATTTCTTTTAATAACATATATAAAATTAAACAATAAATTATAACTTATTTAAGTTGCTCCCATTAACATGAAAAAACTACGTGCTATAATACTCATTTTAACATCCGGTTAATGTCGATGAGCTACTTGTGTCCTTCTGCTAACATATGACTTGCTGCCGAATATAGCGGAGCAAAATCCTTAAGTTGAATTATCTTCTGAAAAATCCTAAAACTATAATAGAAAAAGAAATATATATATATATATATATATATATATATATATATATATATATATATATATATATATATATATATATATATATATATAAACCTCTTACTTGTTCTAAGCCAGGTGAATGTCAATGAACATACATCCATCTAACTAAGTATCTCTGAATATCATGAAAAATATGATGAAATAATGATGGATCCATTTGTGAATGCAACGGACTGACCTAAAAAAATAATCATAACATTTAGATAGTCTAATAAGTATAGCCTTAGTATTTTATAGTTATTTCGTGTTTCCTCTTTGGTCAGCCACTGGGCATGTCTTCATTTATATATTTTTTCCGAGAAATGGCCTTTTAATTTATAGAATTGTAAAAAAACTGCAGTGCAATAAAAAATTATCACAACAGCTAGAAGGAAGTCAGAATCAGGACAAAAACTAAAACTGCAGAAATGCAGAAAAATATCCCAATAGAAAAAGGTATAATGACCTGTAAGTAATACCTCTAATAATACAATAGCAGACTAATCGTTAAGATTTCAAGATTACAATCAGGTAGACAGTTTTACCTGCAAACAAGTAAAGAGCAAGGCAAAAAGAATGACTAAGAATCTACGAAGCTAAATGGCTCTAAATACTGTAATTGTATTTTATGTACAAAAATTAGGAGAATTGGAATGTCTTCTTTCCAAAGCAAAAGGAACATGACATCAACTATTGTTTACTATTATACCCTCAAACACAACAATCAACCTAATAAGAAGCCACAATGAAGCCATTATTTACATAAAGTATTAAATAAGGAAACATGAGATCTAGTGAGATCTTTTAGCATTTTCAGAGAGCCATCTGTGATGTCTAAGAAAATTAGGTCACTTAGCAGACCAAGAAATTGCCAAGTACTTGCAATCCTATATGCCTTTCGACCACATTTTTCATCTTATACTTCTTGCTCCAGTAAGAAAACAAACCAGCAATGCGCCCAATTTACTGGAAGAATTCAGCTTTTCATCTACACGTTTTTTGGTGAATATGAAAAAGATTCAAATTTGCGAGATGCTATAAGGAATCCTTTTTACTGGTACAAGCGTGAAGGTCTTCAAATTAACCTATGTACCCGATCTATTTGACGAACTTAACTCTTTAATATAGTAAAAAATGAATATAAGGAGGAGAAAACAAATATATACTCATCAAACTATTTAGTGTGAACCCACTGATATAATAAAGCTTAATTTTTCACAAATGTCAAAAAAAATGAAGATGCAGAAACTTGAAGAAATGTGGGCAAAAATTAAATCAAAAGCAGAGCTAAAATTGTAACACCCAACTGAGAAGACAAAGAGAACCGAAAGAGTAGTCTTTAAAAATCTGAAAAAATAATAACACCCCCATGAATTTTAGCCATGAAATTAGGAAGTCAAAGAATAGAATAAAAAATTTGGGCAAATTTCGAAAAAGAGGTAGACCGAATATACGCAACTGAATATTCTGAAAAGTGATGAAGGAATGGAATGAGAGAGATTAAAAGGAATGATGAAAGGAAGGATGCTTCTAGACTTGTGTTGAATGTGTTGAAATAAAATGCATCTGATATGAGTGAGCATGTGACACTGTCAAAATATTCTTGTGATTCCCAACAGTCAAATTTACCATATCGTCCATGCATGACAGATTAAAATAGCAATTTTGCCCTTGATCGACCATTCTTCTCTTTTCTATATATAATAAAATAATAATAATAAATATATATAGAAAACTTCTCACTTGTATAACTAACTGACAATAAATGAACCAATTTTAGTTTTGGGATATATTGCCCCAAATTAGTAGCAAAATGTCTAAGTGTAATTATCAAAACCACAAGGTGCAAATGAACATTTATTAAAAGTGCAGGTCCTCTACGAGAAAATAAATGTAAAGAATCTCTCACTGGTCTCTCCACTCTCCAGAAAATACGAATTATGCCCGGTTAAATGCAGTGCTCATGAACCGGCGTTTTCAACTGGCACTGTCCCAAAGATAAATGCTGTGATTTGTTTTTTCCTCATTAATTCGTCAATACTCAAAAGGCCAAAAGTTGGGTGCTGTGTAGGACCCTTGCATTTTTTTTCTTTGTCGGTGATCCGCCGTGGAACGCATTTGACCATTCACTCTCCGAGGTAAAAGGAACAAAAAAGCAGCATTTCAGGCCCACATGGTAAAACCCTAGTTCTTTACTATTTATTTGGTTTTCCCACAGCGAATATTTATGCAATCCATGCTTTTGCTTTTGTTTTTAAGTGACATTCACAGCCACTAATCATCTTTGTTTTTCTCCAATGGCAAAGGCCGACATTCTTTTTTTGGAGATGATTACTGTGGATTTATGAGTGTCTCTGTTTCTTTTTCTTTCACTTTTCCTTTTTTTATCAAAAAGTGAGCAGATTTGTAAGCAAAACTTAAAAGGGCAAGGTTGTAAATATGCCATTTAATAGTAGAGTGTTTATGTTATATGGGTTATTTTAAAGGAAAATGAAAAAATTAAAAATAAAAGCTTAGGTAAGATTTGGAGCTTTTTCTCTTTACTGGATGCATTGTTCGTATAGAGGTGGCTGAAAATGGA
Organism: Nicotiana tabacum; assembly: GCF_000715075.1. NCBI lineage: Eukaryota > Viridiplantae > Streptophyta > Magnoliopsida > Solanales > Solanaceae > Nicotiana > Nicotiana tabacum. The sequence continues at coordinate 26,677,541 of NC_134083.1, forward strand.
TGTTTGAAGGTTTCGTTCAGTTTTTGGGGTTTGTATGCCTTGAGTCAGTATCGCTAAACCTATCTTTTCTATAGCATTTTTAAAATGTATTTTCTGGTATGTTGAATTGGAATAATACGATACGCGCGGCTGATTTTTTATTTTTTTTCCTTCTTCTATATATCCTGAGAAATAGGCATAAAATTTAAAAGGGGGTGTTGCAAAAATAGTTCCTTAGAATTAATTCAGTTTTTGGGGTTTGTATGCCTTGAGTCAGTGTCGCTAATCCATTCTTTTCTGTAGCATTTTTAAAATGTATTTTCTGGTATGTTGAATTGGAATAATACGATACGCGCGACAAAAATAGATCCTTAGAATTAATCCTACTTTTGGTCCTAAATGTAGTCATTTCAGCTAACTAATTTGCTTAAAATTTTTGAAGTTAAAAAAAAAAGTCATTTTTTTTACCCTTATTGTTCCAATTAGACGAGTATACTTAAATAGTTTAACTTATATTTACACCGATCGTGTAAAGAATTTTCAGACTACCAGGTTAACCAAAAGATATTGTATCCCCGATAAAAATGGGATTGTAACCTTGAAGATAACAAGTAAATATGGGACAAGCAAAGGTAAGCTGATAGTGAGAAAATTCTTTACATGGTTGGTGTGTACAAGTCAAGGAGTGTTTAAACACCTTAAAAGAAAGATAAAATGAAGCGAAGAGAGTAGTTGTGAATCTCTGCACAGATAGAAAATCTGGCATTGAGTAGCAGTTTTCATGATAAATAGGTGTTAACTAGAATAAGTTTTAACTTCGAGAACCTTCATATCTGTTGGGGTTTTCCCTTTCCCAACCTAGAGTTTTCTGTTTGAGATTTTGCGCTAGATGAGTCATTAATTGCTGAATACCACCACGAGAGACTACTTTTTGACGCTATAAGTTTTGGTCACAATTTTTATTACTATCTTTCTGGAAAAATCACAATTTTTATTATGTGTGTGTATATAATATAAAAACTTGTTCTAGAAATGGCGAAGAAATAAGTGTCAAAGTACAATATTTTGTGGTTTTTGCTTTTTGGTGCAACATTTAAGATGTAAAAGACGAATACGGCATGTTAGAGTTCATAAACTCACTACAAGAATAGAGTTTCTTTTTTGTATAGTTGTGATCCGCCTTTGGTTTTTATATAGGGAGATATATAATCTTGTAACTCACAAGCACTGTCTTTGAGATTGGCTGTTGACATTTATAAATTCAGCTCTTACAAGTTCAAAAAGAAGGCCAAGAAAACTGACTATAATTTTGCGGGTCAGTTTCAAATTTGAAATAACTTAAACAAGAAGAAAATTCATACTTTTAATTCTCGGGCATAAAGGACAGATCAGCTCCGGTCAATTTATAATTCTATGCATTTTATCTTCTAATTATGTTCTTGAGCTTATTAATATTTAAACTCTTAGTTGTTCTACTTTGAGCAGTGTATTATTAAGAAGCTAACTCACATTTGATTCTCACTTCATTGTTGACACTAAAATTTTCAATTTATGCTTATATGCATATATGTGCAAATTAATGCTCTTGACTTTGGAAGGAGGGCATGCCCCTTTTATTCCAGTTGTTGATATCGTACTATAGTGTCAAATACCAACACTTAGGATGGAAAAATGCATTCCACCCAAGAATTGCTCGATAAATGGAGTCATATGTTGTGGTGCTTGCTGGGTCATTATTTTCACATGTCTTGACTTACCAAAATAAGTTGCCTTATACAATATATTGTTCAGTTGGTCCCTTTAACCAATACCTGATATGTTGAAATTGTCAAAAGTCCCACGTCGGTGGATGATAATTTTGAATGGGAATTTCACCCTATAAAAGGAGGCCTAATGTTTAGGATTTAAGTACACCTCTCATTTGCCTTTTTTCTTATCTTCTTAAGGCATTTGTATCTTCTCTCTTTAGTATTATTTCACTTGTAAAATTGGAGTGGAATAAAATATTGATTGTGTCCGAGGAAGTAGGCAAAATTGGCCGAACCTCGTAAATTCTGGTGTTCTTTTATTGTTGTCTTATTGTCTTGTTTATTATTTAGTGGTTGTCATAATTTTTGGTATAGTAGTTGTGACTCATTCACACTATATACATTTGGCTTCCGCAACAATTGGTATCAGAGCCAAGATACTGTCTAAGTATGCTCTGTGGTTGCAGCATAGTCTGATCTTCCACATCAGAAAAGATCTATCTTGGTAACTGAGTCAAGTTTCTGTCTGAGTATGCTCTGTGGTTGCAGCTTAGTCTGATCTTCCACACCAGAAAGGAAATAATCTTGATTTGTGTCGTCAGCTACTAAATAATATTTGTGTCAAAATGGGAGACGATAAACAAGAAGAATCTACATCAAGTGTCAATAATACGTCATCGTTGGCATCTTCGCTTATGACAAGAATTGTGTCAAATGCGAAATTTGCGGTAGAAATTTTTGACGGGTCAGGACATTTTGAGATGTGGCAAGGCGAGGTTCTAGATGTTCTTTTTCAACAAGGGCTAGATCTTGCCATTGAAGAAAAGAAGCCAGATGTTATTGGAGAAGAAGATTGGAAAATTATCAATCGTGTTGCTTGCGGTACCATTCGATCCTACCTTGCTAGAGAGCAGAAATATTCATACACAAAGGAAACTTCTGCAAATAAATTATGGAAAGCACTGGAGGATAAATTTTTGAAGAAAAACAGTCAAAATAAATTGTACATGAAGAAGAGACTGTTTCGCTTCACCTATGTTCCTGGTACCACAATGAATGAACATATCACCAGTTTTAATAAGTTGGTCACAGATTTGCAAAATATGGATGCAACTTTTGATGACGGTGACTTGGCCTTGATGTTGTTGGGGTCACTTCCTAATGAGTACGAGCACCTTGAAACTACTCTACTCCATGGAAATGACTAAATTTCTCTCAGAGAAGTTTGTTCGGCTTTGTACAGCTATGAACAAAGAAAGGGAGAAAAACCGAAGGGCGGAGAAGGAGAAGCACTAATTGTGAGAGGTCGTCCTCAAAATCAAACGAGGACTAAGAAGGGAAGATCCAAGTCGAGATCTAGACCCAGCAAAGATGAATGTGCCTTTTGTCGAGAAAAGGGGCACTGGAAGAAAGACTGTCCGAAGTTGAAGAATAAGGCCAGACATAACAATGGAAAAGCCATTATGGATTCAAATGTAGCTGATTGTGATGATTCAAACTTCTCATTAGTTACAACAGAGTTATCAACATCATCAGACATATGGTTGATGGACTCGGCTTGTAGCTATCATATGTGTCCCAACAAGGACTGGTTCGTGAATTTTCAAGAAGGAGAATATGGAGTCATCCACACAGCGGATAACAGCCCTCTTACCTCATATGGCATTGGTTCAATAAGATTAAAGAGCCATGATGGAATGATCAGAACATTAACAGATGTTCGATATGTACCGAGTTTGAAGAAGAATCTCATCTCTGTGGGAGCCCTAGAATCAAAAGGGTTCAAAATCATTGCAGAAAATGGAGTGATGAGAATATGCTCCGGTGCACTAGTGGTAATGAAGGCCAATCGGAAGAACAATAACATGTACCGCTATCGTGGTAGTACAGTTATTGGGACAGCGACAGTGACATCCAGTGATGACAAAGAGGCAGAAGCAACCAGGCTATGGCACATGCGCTTGGGACATGCTGGAGGGAAATCCTTGAAAGCTCTATCTAATCAAGGATTGTTAAAAGGCGTAAAGACTTGCAACTTGGACTTTTGCAAGCATTGTGTCAAAGGGAAACAGACAAGGGTTAAATTTGGTACAGCGATCCATAATACTAAAGGCATTTTGGATTATGTACACTCTGATGTTTGGGGTTCTTCCAAAACACCTTCATTGGGTGGGAAGCACTATTTTGTAACCTTTGTTGATGATTTTTCCCGAAGAGTGGGTGTATACAATAAAGAGGAAAGATGAAGTGTTGGGAATTTTTCTCAAATGGAAGACGATGGTGGAGAATCAAACAGGCAGGAGGATCAAGTGTATTCGCACAGACAATGGAGGTGAATACAAAAATGATCATTTCAATAAGGTCTGTGAAAATGATGGCATCGTCCGACACTTCACTGTCAGACATACACCACAACAGAATGGAGTGGCAGAACGTATGAACCGGACTTTACTGGAGAAGGTACGGTATATGTTGTCCAATGCTGGCTTGGGCAAAGAATTTTGGGCTGAAGCAATTACATATGTATGCCACCTCATTAATCGTCTACCATCTGCTGCCATTGATGGCAAGACACCATTTGAAAAATGGTATGGAAAACCTGCTGTAGATTATGACTCTTTGCACGTGTTTGGCTCAATTGCATACTATCATGTGAAAGAGTCAAAATTGGATCCGAGAGCAAAGAAGGCTATATTTATGGGGATTACTTCTGGAGTCAAAGGATACCGCTTATGGTGTCCACAGACAAGGAATATTATATTCAGCAGAGATGTTACCTTTGATGAATCTGCCATAACAGATAAGGTGACAGTTGAAGATGTCAAACAAACTGGTGGTGCATCAAAGCAGGTGGAGTTTGAGGGAAAATTTATTTTTCCTACGCAAGAAGCAGAGGAGGAAACAAATGAAGATTACCCTCAGGAAGAAGAGCCAGTAGAGAGGGAGATTCCAACTCAGGAACCTCGACAACAACTTGAATCAATAGCAACCAACAGGCCAAAAAGGACAATAACGAAACCTGTTCGTCTCATAGAGACAGTTGCTTGTGCAACCTCAATTGTAGCTGATGGTGTTCCTACCACTTATAAAGACGCAATCCAAAGTTCAGAAGAAGATAAGTGGAGGATTGCCATGAATGAAGAAATGCAGTCCCTTCATCAGAATCATACATGGAAATTGGCCAATCTCCCGAAGGGAAAGAAAGCAATTGGGTGCAAATGGGTATTTGCAAAGAAAGAAGGATTTGCTAACCAAGAAGATGTTTGCTACAAAGCAAGATTGTTGGCCAAAGGATATGCTCAAAAGGAGGGAATTGATTACAATGAAGTATTTTCTCCAGTTGTAAAACATTCCTCCATTAGAATTATGTTGGCTTTGGTAGCACAGTTGGATTTGGAACTAGTTCAGATGGATGTAAAAACTGCGTTTTTACATGGAAACTTGGAGGAGGAAATCTACATGACTCAGCCAGAAGGATTCAAAGTTGCTGGAAAAGAAAATATGGTATGCAAACTTGAAAAATCGTTGTACGGATTGAAACAATCTTCTAGACAATGGTACAAGCGATTTGACAAGTTTATGTTGCGGCAAGGGTACAAGAGAAGCAAATACGATCATTGTGTGTATTTGCGCAAACTTAATGATGGTTCCTTTGTATATCTTCTCCTATATGTTGATGATATGTTGATAACTTCCAAGAATTCGGAAGAACTTGATAAGTTGAAGATTCAACTGAAGGAGGAGTTCGAGATGAAGGATCTGGGCGAGGCAAAGAAAATTCTTGGCATGGAGATAATAAGAGATAGACGTTCAAAGAAACTCTGTTTATCTCAGAAAGAATATTTGAATAGAGTACTACAGCGTTTTGGCATAGATAAGAAGACTAAGCCAATTAGTACGCCATTTGCTCCCCATTTTAAGCTAAGTACTACTATGTCGCCAAAGGATGAAACTAAACATGAGTATATGTCAAGGGTACCATACGCAAATGCTGTTGGTAGCTTGATGTATGCAATGGTTTGTACGAGACCTGACATTTCACAAGCCGTTGGAGTTATTAGTAGATATATGCATAATCCAGGAAAGGAGCATTGGCAAGCTGTGAAATGGATTCTACGGTATATTCATAGTACTGTAGATGTTGGGTTAGTTTTTGAGTAGGAAGGCAATCGGTCTGTAGTTGGATATTGTGACTCAGATTTTGCGGGTGATCTGGACAAACGAAGGTCAACTACTGGTTATGTGTTTACTTTTGCAAAGGCACCAGTTAGTTGGAAGTCTACTTTGCAGTCAACAGTTGCTTTGTCTACAACAGAGGCAGAGTACATGGCTATTACAGGGGCTGTGAAGGAGGCAATTTGGCTTCAGGGGTTGCTAAAGGAGCTTGGTATTGAACAAAAAAATATTATAATTTTTTGTGATAGTCAAAGTGCTATTCAATTAGCGAAGAACCAAGTTTATCATGCAAGGACGAAGCACATTGATGTTCGGTATCATTTCGTACGAGAAATCATAGAAGAAGGTGGAGTCACGGTGAAGAAAATTCATACTACGGAGAACCCTGCTGATATGCTGACAAAAGTGGTGACTGCGGTCAAGTTTCAACATTGTTTGGATTTGATCAACATTGTTGAACACTAAAGATTGAAGATGAAGACACAACCAAAATTTGTTATTGAGAGAAAATTGAAAATGCGGAATTTTGCCAAGGTGGAGATTTGTTGAAATTATCAAAAGTCCCACATCGGTGGATGACAATTTTGAATGGAAATTTCACCCTATAAAAGGAGGCCTAATGTTTAGGATTTAAGTACACCTCTCATTTGCCTTTTTTCTTATCTTCTTAAGGCATTTGTATCTTCTCTCTTTAGTATTATTTCACTTGTAAAATTGGAGTGGAATAAAATATTGATTGTGTCCGAGAAAGTAGGCAAAATTGGCCGAACCTCGTAAATTCTGGTGTTCTTTTATTGTTGTCTTATTGTCTTGTTTATTATTTAGTGGTTGTCATAATTTTTGGTATAGTAGTTGTGACTCATTCACACTATATACATTTGGCTTCCGCAACATGATAGACATTGTTGTTTGAGGGCCATACCGTGTGGTACAAATATTTGGTACGTTTGACCAGCTCACTAGATGATTTTCCTATGGTAAACAGTCTTTGATGGATAGTATCTTTATATTCCAAATATTAATATAGTCCATCAGATGTAAGGGGTGACATGTTGCACTTGCCGAGAATAGACAATATTAACTTTCTCAAATTTACTACTCTCAAGTAAGTTTGTCTGGTATGTTTTCCTTTTATAAGAAGCTTGAATTCAGTGCTATAGTAACATCTTCTATATCAGTAAGGCAACCAGATTGACACAAAACCTTAACAATTTAACTCACAACATTGCCCTTTTCTCTTCATCAACAGCTTGGTAATAAAATTCTGGATTTGATCGTCAAACAATGTATCAACTTTTGTGATCTATGACATATATTGCTGTCCCACAACTATTAGCAGCTTCAATTTTATCTCCATTAGTCACTAGCAATCAATATGCTTATGTGAGTTGGGTCCTTCTGTATGTACAATAAATGCTAAATTATAGTTACTTTACATTGAATTGCCATCTCTAGCATTCAATTATCAAACAATGCCATTTCTTGCTAATTGTGCTCATCACCTTGTTCTACCGCTATAATATAGCCTTTGTTTTGTCATAGTGACTCGTAGCATGGTACTATTTTCATTATCATCACGTTTCAACCGAATTTGGTCACCTAGTTTCTGTAATCCAAATTTTATTTGCTTGGTTGCTGTTGCCAGGATCAATTATTTCCCGGAGAATTCCTTATGTAAATTATACATTTCTAGGATGGCCCTCCATAAGATACACTGTTTTATATCAAAAATTGTCTTATATCACGCTTTTTTCTTTCTCTATTTATTTTTGGGGACAATTGCACTTGTGAATAGGTGCAAAGGGAAGTGAGAAGAAGAGAGTCTTTAGCAAGAGTTAAATGCTTCACCACGTAGCTGCAAATTGGACTTGCAAATAAGCTAGCTTATCTTAAAGGTTGTTCATTGTCTTATATCATCTATTGACCCTATAGATGAGCTTCTCTTGATTCTCCATATATATTACAGGCATTTACCAAACCTCATTAGTTTTTTGGAAATCTTCCAACTTCATTGGCTTAATGTGAAGCTAAATTGTCTTAAAGACGTTTTTGATCTTTTTCAAGCTTTTGTTCTTCCGATATGTTACTCCTTGATGATAACTGTCCTCTGGCTTTCTAGTTAACCACTTCAGAATTATGTGAGAGAGCAAGACTGCCAAGCATCTCTGACTTAACATCTTTATAACTGGAAAAGAGTGAATGGATAGTCTTCTTTAAGATGTTGACAGTTTAAAAGTTCTGAGTTTCGTGCACTTTCAGCATACTCTTTAATACCAAATTGACCTCTCGGGCTCAAGTACATTTGTCTGAGTCAACCACCCCCTTCTATTCTAGAGTAAAGGAATGTTTGGAGCAGTAAAGGTCAATGGAAATGCGGTCCTGCTGCATAGGTTGATGATTTGAGTTGTTGCAAGAAACCTGGTTTGGAGAGCGGAAATACTACAAAGCAGCAACCGATGCATGCAACTGTGGCTACTCCTGCATCTATTATATGAGTGCAATTTAATTGTTCCAAGTCCTAATTTAGCTTGAGTGCAATTCAATAGTCCCATATCCTGATCTATTTTTACTCAATGCTTGCCTCATGTTCAGATATTCTGTTGCTTTTTCGCTACTAAGAATGTTTGCTTATACCTTGTTCTACTAGTAATACCTCTGTGCATGTATTAGCAGATGTGGAATAATATTTAGCTAGTGTTTAGGATGTTTTACTCGAAGAGTCAACCTGGTTAAAATAGTTTAACATCAATGAGTACTGCACTACAGTTAGGTTTTTCTTTTTCTTTCTTTTTGCTGCAAAGATAAACATTACTATATGATAGAGTACATTGTTAGATGGACAAATAGATTGGAGAGCTTTATTTTGTGCATTTAGGAATTTCTTCTCTAACTACAACAGGCCTTCTTCATTGTTCTGAAAAATCTCCTTTCCGGTCCAAAAGAAGATGTAAGGGAGGATGTTGATAGCGCAACATAGATTGTGTCCAATGGTATAACTACAAAAGAGAAGCAAATCGAATTGCTTATGTCATTTATTTACAATGGCAGAAAGAAAACTGGTAGTGTGCTTTTACAGTTATTTACTCTGTTCAAGTGCTTCTGCAAGGAGTACCGGAGGTGTTTCTGTTTGGATAGAATGTAACCAAGAGTATTCGGTGTTTCTGTTTGAATAGAATGTAACCAAGAATATTCTGGGAAAGTAATATGGACTTAATTGGAATACACTGGTGAATATGCATATGGTGCAAAAGGAGGATTCACAGTGGAAGATAAGTATGTGAGCTCAAAGACGACGAAAACTTGATTTTGCTGATTATGATTTAGCTTTGTGTAAATAATGCTATTTTGTTTCCTCGTTCTTCATTCTATTCATATGGTAATCTTATTCCGTGCAACAAAAGAAGCTGAAGGGAGCAATTTTTGTAGAAACTTGATATAAAAAAAAAGGAGCATTTTGATAGCACCAAGTTGCTTGTTCATTGCGAAAACTAGAAGGCAATAAGATCTTCAATTAAGCTGGATTCAATCAGCTTCTGAATTTTTTGTGTTTTCTGTATGAACTTGCAGGAAACAATTTGTGGAAATTGCGGTGATGTTGGTGTTCAAGAAGCAATTATTACCTGCTGTCAGTGTAAAAATGTTCATGTCCATCAGTAAGCTCTCTCTCTATCTATCTATCTATCTCTCTCTCTCTCTCTCTCTCTCTCTCTCTCTCTCTCTCTCTCTCTCTCTCTCTCTCTCTCTCTCTCTCTCTCTCTCTCTCTCTCGTTTGCTAACATGAAAGGGTGGACACTCGGGCAGAAAGCTGTATGCCATGACTCTCTTAATTCTTACTTGCTTGTAATCACCTTCCATTTCTTTTTTAAGTTCTTGAGCCGAGGGTCTTTCGGAAACAACCTCTCTACCTTCATAGGTAGGGGTAAGGTCTGCGTACACACTACCCTCCCCATACCCCACTTGTGGGATTCCACTGGGTTGTTGTTGTTGCTTGTAATCACCTTGTGCCATAACTATATGTTATTTGTAAACCTCAAACATTTTCCTAAGAAACCATAGATTTACGAACAAACTTCCCGATCCCAAACCCCTTCTCTTTTGGGTGATTTGCCATTTTTAAGTGAGAAGTTGATTTCCACACAAGGGTCTGCTCCTCTTAGAAGGAATTTGCTAGTTAGATTGCCAGCTTTTCTTCCCCTTTTTTGGAATTTTAAGTGGGGATTAAGAGTATAATGGAACAAAAAGCCTAAATGAAATTGATATAACCTCTTAGAGAGAATAAAGACCCCTTCTAGTTGTTTGGTCTTTCTGGATTCTTCCACTGCCGGATCCTAAAGGGTATTGGATTTTGGGTTCCTCTTAAGGGACACTTAGATTCTTTCATTAGCATGATGTGACATTCAATTCTCCTAAATAATTGAAAGTTTAGATGTATATGGTTTTTGGCTTTTTGGTGCAATGTTCAAGATGTAAAGGATGAAATAGCATGTAGACTACATCCGTTCTCTACAGGAATAAGATTCTTGTGCAGAAGGAATCCTCTCTTTTTGTTTTTGTACTAGGGGGATACCAGATTATGTAATCTACAAGCACTGTGTCTATGCTTGCTTTTTTTGTCATCTATAAAATCCGTACTTGTTTGAACAGAAATTCTATTAAATAATGTCTGTCTTCTCTGCGCACATGGTCCGTTTCCCGCTTTTGAAAGTTTGCTTTTCTCATACTTTCAGGTATTGTGTGCTGGCCTATTCTGAAGATGCACCAAAGGATTGGTGTTGTGAAGAATGTGATATTGGCAAGAAAAAAGCGTCTTCATCACCTGGACCCGAAAATAAGTTATCTGAGGGATCCAAGTTACATGCCACTGCAAAGATTGGTCACAGCACTGTGCGACCCAAGAAACCAAAAAAGTTTCCCAGTGGGCATTGTATTAACTGGGAAAAGGAGGTACAGACTGGGAAAACAAGATATCTGTCTGTTGAAGAAGCACTTGGCCTATCATCAGGCGTCACGAAATATGGATCTCTGCTGAAAATTACTGGCTCCTTGGGACCTGTATCAGCCAAATCCATGGCAACTGTGGCTGGGAGGAATTTTAACAAGCCTAGAGCTCAAATTCCAAATTCTTTTCCTGAGAAGAGTACAGTGCAGCGTTCTTTAGGTGCAGCAGGATGTTTGAAACCTCAGAATCCTCAAAATGCCAAAATCACTGAAATGACCAAGAAACCAGGTCAATCATCTAAAGGTTTAAGTGTTCAGAGACTGCTCTTGTACTCTTAACTTGTTCTGATTCATTCTCTTCATATATCTTTTACTCATCAGAAATTTCACCTTCTATCATATACTCAATTAAAATTTAAATGAATGACGTTGATATATCTAGAGTTGAATATTCTCTTTGGAAATGATTTTCCTTACACCATCCAACAGACTCTAGGTATATCAGTAAAGCTTTGTTAGCAAAATTTATTTACTTTTGTACTTCCATCCAACTGATGTAGCCTACTTTTAAGGTTGTGATGGTTCTACCATTCTGGAGTTTAGGAGCCCGGATGCTGTGAATGCGAGTCCAATGATGATTCCACCTAAGACACACCCTTGTGATCCAGCTGGAGTTCCTTCCTGGAAGTAAGTACCCTTCATCATGCACATTAATTACCAACATTAATTAACATAGTCCCTGGGTAAATTCAGCTCATCTCTATTTTTGCATGCTAGCTTTTTTTATGGCTGGTTGTCGGCTGATTGATTGGCCTTTTCTCTGTAAGTTCCCCATTGACGAGTAAGGAAACATATACTTTTTAGTTCATAATGGAATGTTAGTCCCCCAGGGGATGGCCTAGTGGTTGATGCATAGTGTAACAACTTGGAGATCCCAGGTTTGAATCCTAGCTACAACACTTGGTTCCCCCATCTGTTCTAGCCATGGTGGGCAGCATTCCCCTGGGAATCTGTGCCTGTGGGATGGTAGGTTGCCGGTGAATTAGTTAAGGTGCGATCAAACTGGTCGGGACGCCAACAGTATCCAACCCCCACCCACCCACAAACAAAAACAATAGTAATACGGCACTGATAAAATATATGCCCAACTATGGGAAAGACTTTCTGCTCCTACATAGTTGGGAGTTGTGACATTCCTTGACGTCATTGTATCATGGCCATCTTATGTTCATATATGGAAAACAATTATTTGTAGGTTAAATGGGAGCCACGTATTGTTTATTTTCGGAAAAAAAATCACTTCTGCAAGTTAATTTTCTAAACTCTCTCTCTCTGTTTTTTCGTCTGAGCTATTGTTTGAATGGATCTTTTTGTGTCCTTGGAAGTCAAATATGTCTTTTGTCATGCGTAAAAAACAGAAAAGTTTCCCTTTCATTATTCTGCAGACTACATATATATTGAAGATTCGATGTTTCTTTTACTTGAGGAATTTGCACCATTCAATAGGAATCCATGCTCTATTCCCTATAATTATATGTCTTTCTTTTCCTCTTTGCATTTTAGGGGAAGTTTTGTCATCTTTGGTGATCTTAAACCTGAGATGCCCAAAGATCCGATCCAGGCTTATCCTCCTTCAAGAGTTAGACGTAAGGTGTATGAGTTCTCGAGGCTGTTGCCTGATACTCTTCAATTTGAACTAGTTCCACGTGGGCATATCTGGTCAAGTTTATTCCACAATCGTTATCCGGGTAAAGAAGACATAGGACTGTATTTCTTTGCAAGTGAGAGAGAAAGGTCAGTTTCTGCCTTAATATCTCTACCGGCAAAGGGTAAGGGTCGCAAAGCAGAAGTGGCGCCCCTTGCCCAGGAAGGTTTTTACTAGAAATTTATTTGTATTTCCCATTAATTGTAGGTCTGAGAAATATATTGCTCTGGTGGAGTTCATGCATGTCAAAGATTTGGTGATGAGAGCGTTTGGACATGATGTTGAGCTGCTTGTACTTGCATCCACAACCCTGTGCAATGATTCTCGACGTACAGTCGTACACTGATAATAGCTATATTCTTTTCTCATTACCTTATTCCCTTTCAATATTTCGTTTAGGTAATACATAAGAAGATCAATTTAGGTAATACATAAGAAGATCAATTTACCTCTCTAAGATTATGCCTTTTTAAGTGGGGGATCTTGTTTGGTTTCATCAAGTATATATGCTTTAATTCATCCAGAGGCCTAGCTGTAGAACTCAGTAGAAGTACTGAATGTACATTCTCATGACAGAGACCAGATCAGTTATCTAATCTTTTATTGCACACTGGGGCTGAAAAATGTGCAACTTGGATTATGTTTTCTGCAGTTGGTGGGCGGCCTTGATGTAAGTTTATCTCGACGCAGGCATGTAAAAGTCAAAGACAATGTGTGCTGTGTATATAACCCTACACGTGTAAGAAAAGCTATACATATATCCCACGCTTGCCTTCTATATATATCCCACACTTGCCTTCTTTTCGTATTTTCTCCATTAGGAAAAGGAAAAGATATATATATAAGCCTACTAATTTGCTTTCTTATGTATGCGAGAGAATGGACACCTAGCAGTTCCTCTTATAGGGCTTGAATTATGCTATTAGGACTATTTGTAGCAGAATGTAACTCCCTTGAGGCATACTTTAGTTATTGTGGTTCACTAAAATTTTGGAAGACTGACTTACCCTTCAAAAGACAATACTTCTAAGAAGATTATCTGATAATTCTGGAGCTGCATTTCACCGTGTGGTTGTTCTTGCAGGATTCAACAGCGAGCACTTTCTGTGGGGATTATTTCACCACGCAAGACAAGATAAAGTTGGATGGGCTGAAGGGGGCAGCAACGAAGTGAGTGATATGGGGATAGACATGATAGGTGGGGAAGTTATCTGTACATCCAATGAGGTTGACATGGAGATAGACATGATAGCTGGAGAAAATGTAGGTAGGGTGGATATTTGTGTCTCGAAGATTACATCAGGAAATGGCTTTGATAGCTCTTTACAAGAAGCCAATGAGGATGACATGGAGATAGACATGGTCGCTGGAGAAAATATAGGTAGGATGGACATTTGTGTCCCGAAGATTACTTCCAAAAATGGATGTGATAGCTCTTTTAAAGAAACTGTTAGTGCTGCTATCTGCAATCGGTCTGAATCAGTTACTCTTGTTTCAAGAACCTCAAAGGGTGGTAAGGAACTTCCTCGTGTAGATATTAAAAGGGAACCAGTTGATGACTTTCCTCCAGGTTTTGTTCCACTTTTAACTCCTACAAAATGAGCTGCTTCACCTGGAAGTAAAATCATGGTTGCTGCCACCTTCTTGTGAATATCAATTTAGTTTGTATCAAGTGCATTAGGTAATGGACTTGCTACCACGAAAGTTACAAATAGTGAAAAGCTTAGTTAAGATGTTTGTGGCTGACGTTTAAGTGTAAAATTGTTGTAAATATTTCTACTGTCACTAACTCTTATCTGACAAATCAGTACTTCTCGACTCACTTTCGTTAATGAGATCAGCATAGGATATTTACATTGTCCAGATTTCGTTTCTATGGCAATGAGACCAACTGAAAGCTTGGAATAAAAGAGAAAATGGTGTACGAAGGCGTTTAAGGGTTTAACTTTAACATCATCATTCTTTTAGATCTAGTTTGTGAATTTGGTTGGCTACAATGGAGCAACTATTTTTCAAAGCAACTGCTTTAATGATAGAGATCGGTTGAATTCATTCTGTGATCTCTTGTACTAATGACATTTCAAAGGGTTCGATTACCACAATTGAAATATGGAATTTTACCTCCTATAGTAAAGGTATACACCCTATTTATTATAAATCAAAATTATTTTAAAATATTATTTTTTATAGCTATCTTTTATATTTTATAGCAAAATACTAAGTATTTATGATATATACTACCATTGAGGCATGAAATACGCTATTTATGTTTTTTCCTCTCTTAGGCAGTTGGACATACCTATTTTTAAGGTGATTGTTGTTACTGCATTCATGAATACATGGCGCGAACACATGTGAATACATGCGCGTACAGTTAGACTGCCCTGATTTTAGGCACTTTTTACTGTTGTATCATGAATACAGCAGCGCGAATACATGCGCGTACAGCTGGACTGCCTGATTTTAGGCGCTTTTTGCTGTTGTATTCATGAATACATGGCGTGAATACATGTGAATACATGCGTGTACAACTGGACTGCCATGATTTTAGGCATTTTTTACTGTTGTATTCATGAATACAGTAGCGCTAATACATGTGAATACATACGTGTACAGCTGGACTACCCTGATTTTAGGCGCTTTTTGCTGTTGTATTCATGAATACATGGCGCGAATACATGTGAATACATGCGTGTACAGGTGGACTACCCTGATTTTTAGGCGCTTTTTGCTGCTGTATTCATGAATACAGCAATGCTAATACAACAAATATACTACCGTAACAACTGAATAGTAGCTATAGGAAGTAATTATATATATGATAGCTATAGGAAGTTAATAGGCACTAAACAATATTGGTTTCTAAAAATTGCTTTTGCAAGATGGGTACACTATTATAAAGAGATGGATCTAGAATTTGTATTTGACGGGTTTAACTTTAGTGATCTCTTACAAATAAACCCACTACACTTTTAAAAAGGGTATTATCATTTTTAGTCTGCGTCAGAAACTAGCCGAAAAAGTGTATAAAACTTGTATAATTTTTGTATATAACATACAGAATGTATATAAATACAAAGAATATATAAATTTTATACATTTTTCGGCTATTATTTTTATAGTGGCTATACAGTGTAATTTTTCCCTTTTAAAATTATAGGTCCAAATTGAAATTTTAGTGAATTTCACAAATATATTTATACTTTGTGCCGAAAACAAGACCGTGTGGAGTAAAATTTTGAACCGCCAATTTTACTTGTAAAAGTGCACCCGATAATTATTGCACCATAGGAGTCTTTGGCATGGGTGTATGCACATATATTTAAGTAATTTTTTAAAAAAAATATAACATTGTTATACATGGTTTAAAGATAGAAGCATGAGTTCACGTGAACCCATTATATGATACTTTTGCTTTTATTTCAAATAATAGATAGGTGTTACTTGTTTATTTTTTTTTCCTTCTTACGTGGCGCCATATATATTTCAGTATTATTACAAAGTAATAATTGAGGAACATTATATTACAGTTCAAATTGTAATCGTCAAATAAATTTAAAATGCTTGAGACTTGTGTACATTAGTTACGATGGTATTAAAAAAATTTATGTTAAAAAATAAAAGGGTATACAAACAAGAAAAGGAGTATAATCTGTAATAAAAATTACAGGATATAACAAGATATGGTATTACCAATTTCCCAAATTTCCCCTCCCCGTACAACTCTACAATATTCTCTAAATTTTCCTGTTTACTTGGTAACCAAGTTACCTTTAGAGACCAATTTACTCTTTTTTACACCTACTAGTTTTAGTGCACATGTTGCACGTGTCAATAAACTAAAAGTTATATACAAAAGGAATAAATTATATAAAATAGCAATAGACGTTATAATAAATACAACATTCATTTAAATGACAAAATAATATTATTACATTGAACGAGTTGGTGCATTCAAAATACTTCTAAACTTGCAACAATGAATAATTTAGTATAGTATAGTATATTGTATTTATAAATAAAGCTGGTTTATTTTATGAGATAACTAAAGGCTATGTTTGATGCATCCATCTAATATATTTTTATAGGCGATGTTTTTAGTCTACGTTTCTTTATGTTGCTTCGGCTGCTTTGTCATAACCAAAAAAATTTATTATTGATATGATATTTCTCTTCAAAGTACAATATACAATTGTCCATAACAATATGTTGCAACAAATTTAGCCCAACGTTGAAAGTGCAACTTTATGACGTTGGTATAAAAGATTTTAAGAATACAATCTCAAACTATCATATATTTATACCCAAATTGTTATCGAAAAGAAAAGATAGAACAAAGATACCTAATATGTTAAATATAATAAGTTTCTCCTTTGTTTTTTTCACTTATATGGATTTTTTTCTTTACCTTTTCCAATTCAAACATTTTACTTAAACAAATTTATCAAAAGGACTTAAGTGCCATTGGACTTCTGCTATATAAAACGAAAAAAAATCTAAATAATCCTACTCTTTAAGGTAAGATCCAGAGTAATCATAGACATTTAGAAACAACAAAAAAACGGAAGAGAATCCTCTTTAACTGATGAAAGACAAAAGAATATAAAATAACCTATTAATGTAATTTGCAAAACAAATAAATGCAATTGCAGATAATTTAATCCACCAACCGATCATCTACAGATTTTGAAGAGCATCAACTTATATAGTTGACCGCAAAAAAATTTGTATTAAATCAACCAAATAAAAAGAACCAAATATCAATCACTTTATTCTTAGTTCTCTCAGAATGTTATTGCAAAAATCAAGGTGAATAGCATAATACACAAATCAATCTAACTCAGATTCTTTGTTCTGCTTCTTCTATATACACAATGTTGCGGAAAGAAAAAAAATGGCTTAAAAAAGAGAGCCTGAAAACATACAAGGCTGGAGATTGAATAAATCAGCTACGACTTCGACATTCGACAAAGTTTATGAATAACTTTGGAAATGTAACTCCTTTTATAGAAGCGTTTTCAAATACACACAAAAAGTAGGATTCATAAACCAAAAAAAAATTGAATAGGACACCATTTGCAGGAGACTATCTTTATACGGTCAAAATAGATTTCGGCCTTCCTACGTTCGATCGAATTCAAGTGGTAAGAAGTCGGAGTGAGATTTTGGGAGTGAGCTCCAAAGTCAGTACTAACGAGCCTCGAGTCCGAGGGTTGCTCGAGGCACCGGCTCGATAACCTTATCAAGCTTGTGACCGAATCGATCCGCAAGGCACTGCTTCGAGGTCGGAAATGCACGACGCCCATCCCGAAGGTCGAACTCGAGCCAAGAACGAAGGGCTCGACCCAGTAACGAGTTCGAGCCAGTATCGAGCTCACCTACAAGAGTCGTAGCAACCGCAACAAGAGAGAGAATCTTGGCGGGAATCGAGAAAGAGACAAATCATCATGGGTCCTCCACTATATATTTTATTTTATTATTTTTTGTAATGACCCTCTACTATAAAATGGGGAATCATTGTAAACTATGGACAGACTGGACACACAGAATAGATTGGAACAAAAAGATCCTTTCTCATATACAAAGATATCTCCTTGTGCTTGTTTTACTAGATCTTATTCATTCTTTTTGTTCATCATTGTCATTTTCATAATCAAAATACTTGTATTGTTATTTTTATATCAAAGGGTATTACGTATCCTTAGAATCATACATAAATTTAACATTATTTGATTTTTCGGGTAAACAGTTTGGCGCCCACCGTGGGGCTAAGGATAACAGTGATTGTTTGGTATAAATCTACAGTACACACCAACTTACAAATTCAAATCAGCAATGGCTTTACCTATCGACCACGAAGCCGGCCTTCAAGATGAAACTAACAACTTGGCACCCGGGGCCGGAAGGCCACTTGACGATGGCACTGAGGCTCGAATCGAAGTACCCGAAATTCGAGCCGAAGTACCATTGGATGTCAATTCACAAATAGCTCTGGAGGCGAATTAGCGTTCCGAACCGGAAAGAAGCATTCAAGGCGGTACTCGATCCGTAGCCCGAGACACCTATAACGCGGGGGAAGTCGGGGCCAGCTTGCGTATAATCTTCGAGATACTACAAACCCAACAAGTAGCGATAGCTCGGTTACATAGCCAAACTCATATACAAACCAGGCCGGATTCCAATCCGCTTCGAGAAATCACCCCCCAGAACGGAGCCCGCCATAGTGACATCAAACGAACAAGAATCGGGGACCACTCCCAAAATTACTAAATTGCTAGAGGAACTCACAAAATGAGTCGAAGCCAACGACAGGAGAGTGGAAACATACAATACCAGGGTCGATCAAATCCCGGAGGCTCCACCAATGATAAAAGGGCTTGATTCAAAAAAATTCATACAAAAGCCTTTTCCCTCGAGTGCGACACCAAAACCAATCACCAAAAAATTCTATATGCCCGAAATTCCCAAATATAACGGTACAACCGATCCTAACGAATATGTCACCTCTTACACATGTGCCATAAAAGGTAACGATTTGGAGGACAATGAGATCGAATCTGTGTTGTTGAAAAAGTTCGGTGAGACCCTCTCGAAGGGAGAAATGATCTGGTATCACAATTTACCACCAAATTACATCGATTCTTTTGCCATGTTAGCAGATTCGTTCATAAAGGCACATGCTGGTGCCATAAAGGTTGCAACAAGGAAGTCAGACCTCTTCAAAGTAAAGCAAATGGGTAATGAAACGTTGAGGGAATCCGTATCCCGATTTCAAATGGAACGCATGGAATTGCCACCGGTCACAGACGATTGGGCCGTACAAGCCTTCACCCAAGGGTTGAACGAGCTAAGTTCGACAGCATCACGTCGGCTGAAACAAAATTTGATTGAGTATCCAGTAATAACTTAGGCAGATATACACAACCGATATCAATCGAAGATTAGGGTCGAGGATGACCAGTTGGGAGCTCCGTATGGACCCGTGCATCAGAACAGGACAGCTACTAAAAACCAAAGGGAGATCAACAGAGAACAAAGGTCGAACAGAGACCGATATCAACCGTACGTCGCAGATCGGATGAACAACAGTCCAACACGCAATATAGTTCGGAACAATCTAAGGATTGATTGAGGGCAAGAGTGGCTTTGATAAATATGCCGATCCTATAGAAGCACCTCGGTTATCAGAATATAACTTCAGCGTTTGTGCATCCTCCATCGTGTCGGCTATCAGACGCATCAAAGACACTAAATGGCCTCGACCCATGCAGATCGATCCTGCCCAAAGGAATCCCAATCAAATGTGTGAATATCATTGCACCCATGGCCACAGAACGGAAGATTGCAGACAACTAAGAGAGGAAGTAGCCCGCTTATTTAACAAAGGGCACCTTCGGGAATTTCTGAGTGATAGAGCGAAGAACTATTTTAAAAACAGGGATTTCGACAAGCAAAACGAGCAAGAAGAACCGCAGCACGTCATTCACACGATCATCGGCGACGTCGATACCCCTCAGGGACCGGTGCTTAAACGCACTAAAACATCGATTGTGAGGGAAAAGCGATCTCGAACTCAAGATTACGCACCCATGGGGACTTTGTCCTTCGAGGATGAAGATGCAGAAGGAGTCATCCAACCTCATAACGATGCACTGGTAATATCCGTACTCATGAATAAAACTAAAATTAAGTATGTGTTAATCGATCCAGGTAGCTCGGCCAACATCATCAGATTGAAGGTCGTAGAACAGCTTGGCCTGCAGGACCAGATCGTACCCGCAACTCTGGTTCTAAACAGATTCAATATGGCATGTGAAACCACCAAAGGCGAGATAATCCTACCAATAAACGTGGCCGGAACCATCCAGGAAACAAAGTTGCACGTGATTGAAGGCGATATGAGATACAACGCCCTTTTTTTTGGAAGGCCATGGATCCATAACATGAGAGCTGTACCTTCGACCCTACACCAGGTCCTCAAATTCCCAATATCGAGAGGTGTCAAAATAGTGTACGGAGAACAACCGGCCGCAAAGGAAATGTTCACCGTCGAGGAAGCAAAATCAATATCCTCTCCTTCGCCGATAAAGGGATCGGGCTCAGAAGGAGAACGGAACACCAAATAGCAATCACAGACGTCGGCTTCGACCCAGCCAGATAACCAGAAGATCGAAGAAGATGATGATCAGAGGATCCCTCGATCCTTCATGATCCCCAATGATTCTGATGCCACCAAATCAACATTTGAGGAACTGGAGCAAGTCATAATAATCGAGCACTGGCCCGAACGAAAGATATACCTCGAAACGGGGTTGAGCCCCGAACTCAGGAAGAAACTTGTTCGATTTCTTATCGATAACATTGATTGTTTTGCCTGGTCCCATTTAGATATAACAGGGATCCCACCGGACATAACGACGCATCGTCTAAGCTTGGACCCTAGGTTCAGACCGGTGAAGCAAAAAAGAAGACCCGAGTCCGAGGAAAAGCACGCATTCATAAAGGACGAGGTAACCAAACTTCTCAAGATAGGGTCCATTCAGGAGGTGAAATATCCCGAATGGTTAGACAATGTGGTTGTAGTGCCTAAAAAGGGAACAAACTTAGAATGTGTGTGGACTATAAGGATTTGAACAAAGCATGCCCAAAAGATTCCTTTCCACTGCCCAACATCGATCGCATGATTGATGCCATGGCCGGCCACGAGATTCTCACTTTTATCGATGCCTATTCCGGGTATAATCAAATCCAGATGAACCCGGAGGACCAGGAAAAGACTTCATTTGTAACCAAATATGGAACATATTGTTATAATGTGATGCCCTTCGGGCTAAAAAATGCGGGGGCTACTTACCAACGCCTAGTAAATAAAATGTTCGAAGAACAAATAGGTAAATCAATGGAAGTTTATATTGATGACATGCTAGTTAAGTCCCTGCGCGCAAAGGACCATTTGGCCCATTTACAGGAAACGTTCGAGATTTTGAGGAAATACAACATGAAGCTCAACCCCGAAAAATGTGCTGTCGGGGTCAGTTCGGGCAAGTTCCTCGGCTTCATGGTATCAAATCGGGGAATCAAGATTAACCCCGACAAAATCAAGGCCATCGAAGACATCTCCATCGTGGACAGCGTGAAAGCTGTACAAAGGCTAACAGGACGGATTGCAGCCTTAGGCCGATTCATTTCGAGATCATCAGATCGAAGTCACAAATTTTTCTCTCTACTCAAGAAGAAGAACGATTTCGCTTGGACACCGAAATGCCAACAAGTATTAGAGGAACTAAAACGATATCTATCGAGCCCACCGCTACTTCACACTCTAAAAACAGACGAAAAACTTTGCTTGTACTTGGCAGTATCAGAAGTCGCCGTAAGTAGTGTCCTAGTTCGAGAAGATCAAGGTACGCAATTTTCCGTCTATTATATAAGTCGGACCTTAGGAGAAGCGGAAACTAGGTATCCGCTCCTAGAAAAATTGGCACTTGCACTGCTAAGCACCTCTAGAAAGTTAAGACCATACTTTCAGTGTCACCCCATATGCGTATTAACCGCCTACCCACTTTGTAATATTTTGCATAAGCCCGAACTATCAGGTCGATTGGCCAAATGGACAGTCGAACTCAGTGGGTACGATATCGAATATCAACCCTGTACGTCCATCAAGTCTTAAATTTTAGCAGACTTCGTGGCCGATTTCACGCCAACCCTCGTACCCAAAGTCAAAAAAGAACTCTTGTTGAAATCAGGTATATCATCGGGGGTATGGATCCTTTTTACGGACGGGGCTTCGAACGTTAAAGGGTCTGGGCTAGGCATAGTTTTGAAACCACCCACGGGTAACACTATTGGGCAATCTATTAAAACTACCAGGTTGACTAATAACGAGGCCGAGTATGAAGCCATGATTATTGGTCTCGAGCTAGCTAGAAACTTGGGAGCAGAAGTCATTGAAGCCAATTGTGACTCTTTGCTGGTGCTAAGTCAAGTAAACAAAACCTTCAAAGTTCGAGAAGGTAGAAGGCAAAGGTATTTAGAAAAACTGCTTGTCACTTTGCACCATTTCAAACAATGGACTTTACGGCATGTTCCAAGAGAACAGAATAATGAGGCCGACGCGCTTGCGAATTTGGGATCGTCGGTCGAGGTAGATGACTTGGGCTCGGGTACTGTTGTTCAACTTTCGAGATCGGTAATCGAAGAAGGTCACACCGAGATAAATTTTACAAGCTTAACCTGGGATTGGAGAAACAAGTATATTGAATACTTAAAGAACGGAAAGCTCCCATCGGACCCTAGAGATTCTAGGACCCTATGGACTAAAGCTGCTCGATTCACGTTGGCTTCGGATGGAACGATGTATCGAAGAACATTCGATGGACCGTTGGCAGTATGCTTGGGTCCGGGAGATACCGATTACATCCTACGGGAAGTTCACGAGGGCACTTGCGGGAATCACTCCGGTGCTGATACATTAGTTCGGAAAATAATCAGAGCAGGGTATTATTGGATCTATATGGGCAAAGATGCGAAGGAATTTGTTCGTAAATGTGACAAATGTCAAAGGTTTGCGCCAATGATCTATCAACCCGGAGAGCAACTTCACTCAGTCCTATCCCCATGGCCGTTCATGAAATGGGGAATGGATATCGTCGGCCCTCTGCCATCGACCCCAGGTAAAGCCAAATTCATTTTATTTATGACTGACTATTTATCTAAATGGGTTGAAGCGCAGGCTTTCGAGAAAATAAGAGAGAAAGAAGTTATAGACTTTATTTGGGATCATATCATATGCCGATTCGGGATACCCGCCGAAATATTATGTGACAATGGAAAATAATTTGTTGGCAGCAAAGTAACAAAATTCCTCGAAGATCACAAAATAAGAAGGATACTATCAACACCATACCACCCCAGTGGGAACGGGCAGGCCGAATCAACGAACAAAACTATCATTCAAAACCTAAAGAAGAGGTTGAACGACGCTAAAGGAAAATGGAGAGAAATCCTGCCCGAAGTCCTTTGGGCGTATCGAACAACGTCAAAATCCAGTACGGGGGCGACCTCATTCTCCTTAGTATATGGGTCCGAAGCATTGATACCAGTCGAAGTCGGTGAATCCAGTACCAGATTTCGATTCACGATGGAATAATCAAATAACGAGGCTATGAATACCAGCCTCGAATTATCGGACGAAATAAGAGAAGTTTCTCTCGTCCGATTGGCCGCCCAAAAGCAGTGTATCGAAAGATATTATAACCGAAGAACCAAGCTCCGCCATTTCAAGCCCGGGGACTTAGTGTTAAGAAAAGTCACCATCAATACCCGAAATCCGAACGAAGGAAAATTGGGACCAAATTGGGAAGGACCATATCAGGTTCTCAAGAATATCGGAAAGGGATCGTACAGGTTCGGCATTATAAACGGCAAACAGCTATCAAGCAGTTGGAATGTGTTACATCTGAAACAATACTACTGCTAAGGTACGACCCTTCCATATTCATTTATATTTCAAAACTAACCCCTGTAGAAGTCTGAACAAGAGCTAAGATGGACCCATCGCTTAAGTACGCGTTGCACTCTTTTTTCCTTAGACCGGTTTTATCCCAAATGGTTTTTTCGATAAGTTTTTTAATGAGGCAACCTATGATCGTGCTGCAATTACAACAAGTATCTGAGGCCTCTGTACATTCGACCTCGAATACTGGGGGGCATTAGCCCTCAAATATATCAAGTTCTGATACAAGAAAGTTATTTCGCAACAACGGGGTTCCAATAGGAAAAGTTGTAAGAGCCAAAATGGTCAAAACGAACCATGCTCATGTAGATGCGAAACATGAACACATGTATAACGACTTATATCCAAGAAAAATTCCTCTATTTGGAGATTTATTATGCAATCATAATTAAGATAAACTCAACCATTACGCCCACGGGCTACATTACTTCGAGTTCGAATCATTCACTCGACGACTAAAGCCTACGGGCTACTTTTATTTCGAGTTCGAGCAAGCACTCACTCGACTATTACGCCCACGAGATACATTAATTCGAGTTCGAATCATTCACTCGACGACTAAAGCCTACGGGCTACTTTTATTTCGAGTTCGAGCAAGCACTCACTCGACCATTACGCCCACGGGCTATATTACTTCGAGTTCGAATCATTCACTCGATGATTAAAGCCTACGGGCTATTTTTATTTCGAGTTCGAGCAAGCACTCACTCGACCATTATGCCCACGGGCTACATTACTTCGAGTTCGAATCATTCACTCGACGATTAAAGACTACAGGCTACTTTTATTTCGAGTTCGAGCAAGCACTCACTCGACCATTACGCCCACGGGCTACATTATTTCGAGTTCGAATCATTCACTCGATGACTAAAGCCTACGGGCTACTTCCATTTCGAGTTCGAGCAAGCAGTCACTCGACCATTATACCCACGGGCTACATTAATTCGAGTTCGAATCATTCACTCGACGACTAAAGCCTACGTGCTACTTTTATTTCGAGATCGAGTAGGACTCACTCAACCATTATGCCCACGGGCTACATTACTTCGAGTTCGAATCATTCACTCGACGATTAAAGCCTACGAGCTACTTTCATTTCGAGTTCAAGCAAGCACTCACTCGACTATTATGCCTATGGATTATATTTCTTCACAGTTCAAATCATTGACTCAACTAGTAATCCTAAGGGCTACGTCACTTCGAACAATCAATCATAGAGACTATGAAGTCCAAATTTGATTGAATTGTTAAGATCCATGTGAAAACATTTGTAAGGCACGTATAAAGTCTTCACAAATCGGCCAAGTTGTCTATATACAAATATTTCTACATGATTCATTACAAACGTAAAAAATTATGAACTAAGCTTCTTGATCATCCTCATGGGCGTTTTCTTATCTGTTAGGCTCTCCCCCATCCTCGGATCCGCTCTTGCTACCGTCATCATCATCATCATCGCCATCAGAAGCCAAGGCTTCAGCTTCGAGCTCTTTAGCCTTTTTTATTTCTTCAGTAAGCTCAAAACCCCGAGCGTGTATCTCCTCGAGGGTCTCCCTCCAAGACCTACATTTAGCAAGTTTGGCAATCCAATGTGCTCGAGTGTCGGCAATATCCGCCGCCTCTCGTGCCTCCATCTGAGCAGCCTCGGCATCAGCCCGATACACGGCAATGGACTTATCCGCCAAGATTTTCGATGACTCAACCTCCGCCTTGGCTTCAGTAAGCCATGCTTCAAGCTCCTCGATCACTTCAAGCTCCTCGATCCTCTTAGCTTGAGCCGAACCCTTTTGCTTAACATTTCGAAGCTGAACATCGCTCGATAATAAGTTGGTCAAAATGGTCTCTTTTTCCGCAGCCAGGCAGTCAATAGTCTCCTTTCACCGATTACATTCAGCTTTGATTTGATCGACTTCTTCCCGAAGTGACCCGATCTTTTCAACATTTTGCTGCAGCTGAGACAACGAAGGGTTAACTTCCACAGTCGATTCAAACCCATACTTTAACAGAACAAGGCTCGCTTGCTTATCAAGTTCGGCCTCTTCTTCACGAGTCTTAGGCAAATCCGCTTGGAGGTCCTTTATAGCCTCGTCCTTTTGGCTGCAAAGAAGCCGCAGGGCGTATCTATCCCCCGAGACCTTCTGAAGCTCGACCTCACATTGGCTAAGGTCGACTCGAAACCTACTAGTGGCCTGTACTGTAGGGAAAGAACACGAGTCAAATTCAAAAAAGAACAAAGTAACCAAGTATAGTAAAATCATTACCCGAGTAATGAAACGTTGGGCCTCTTCCAGTAGAATAGAAGCGTCCCTAATATCGGAAGCATCATCGACTCCAGTAAAGCAATCCCGAAAGTGATCCCCTACATTAGAGCCTCCGCCCACATCGAGGATCTTCAATTCTCGAGCTTCCTTTAACACCTCCTCAGAAAAGGTAGGAAGGGAAGGCGAATAACCCACTGTCACAGCCCCAAGCGAATCACTCGGGGTGTTCCGATCAAGACTCGGGATCCCGGGGCCAACCCCGACCGATACAGTCGCCATCGACTCAGGAGCTTTGGTGACCTTGATAGCTCTCGCAGATCAGATCACCAAAGCCGAGGCACCTTCTTCTTCTTCTTCTTCTTCTTCTTCTTCATCTTCTTCTTCTTCTCTTAGTCGTTGGACCGAGTCAATCGGAAGAGCAATTGCCTTCCTCCTCACCCTTCGAGTTTTAGGCTTGGGTCCCTCTAACCGAGAGGCAGCTTTTCGCTTCTTATCTTTCCCCGATTTCGGGACCGGGGACTTGGTTCCTTCTTCACCGCTCGAAGGCCTCAAAGCGGCGTCCTTGGTTACACCTGCATGAAAGGAAATCGGTAACAAATGGAGCACAAAGAACACTTCAAAGGAAACGAGAACTAAAACCTTACCATGGTTCTTGGCCTCACATCTACCTTTTGCCAAATCACGCCAAGCGCGTTCGGCATAAGAGGAAGTCGAGGCTAACTTTCGAACCCAATCCTCGAGGTCGGGCACCGATTATGGCATCCAAGGGGCAGTTGTATACCGGGAAGAGACATCAGAAAAGAAATCGGGAAAAGATACGAAAAGCAACGTCTTATGAGAACCACTTACGGTCGAAATTCCATTCCTCGGGGAACGACATCTTCTCTTCCGGAATAAGGTCACGGGTCCTCACCCGAATATAACCCCCCATCCAACCCTGATCCTTGTCTTCATCGATGCTCGACATCAAAGCCTTCGATGCCCGACGATGAAGTCTGATTAGTCCTCGAAAGATTTGAGGTCGATACAACCGTATGGGGTGATTTAGGGAAAAATCAAGCCCCCCGTCTTTGATGGAGAAGAAGTGAAGTAGGATTACTATACACCATGGAGAGGAATGAATTTGACCGAGGGTGACCAGATATCTTTTGCAAAAATCAATGATCACCGAGTCGACCGGACCCAATATGAAGGGATAAGTGTAAACACTTAAAAACCCCTCCACATGGGTGATGACGCTCTCTTCGGGGGATGGAATTTGCAACATAACCTCGGAACCCCAGTTGCAGTCTTTTCTAACGGCCTCGAGATGACCCTCCGTTATAGAGCACATATACATCGACACGTGCTCGCATCGGCCCGGGACTGATGAATGATTCTCAACCTTGAAATCGATCTTCAGAGTATACGAGCCGGGAACGTAGTCATAGGTGGACGACTCCACCGGCGCCTTGTCGCCAGACGGCCGTGAATAATAAGCTTTCTCCTTCTGAGGTACAATTTTCGAAGTTTTGGCCATTGATATGAGAGGAAGAAAGACAAAGGAAAGTGAAAAATTGACGACACCAAAACACTGGTAGCGACGAGATAGAAAGAAAATATGAGAAAATTTGGGGGAGTGACTGCGTAAAAGTGGTAAATGTTAGATGGAAGAGTTATTTATAGGCTCGCATCATGACGGTTCAATATCAGAGGTGGCCGACCGCCATCTGACAAGCATTAAATACCTTAAAAGGCTAAATCGATGGGACAACTATCACATACGTCATAATCGATCCCTGTTAAAACGTCGGCTTATGACCCAATCGAACCATCAAAAATCACATCGATTCTCACCACATCCTTTGTGAGAAACGAGGGGACTATCTGTATACGGTCGAAATAGATTTAGGCCTTCCTACGTTCGATCAAGTTCAAGTGGTAAGAAGTCGGAGTGAGATTTTGGGAGTGAGCTCCAAAGTCAGTACTAACGAGCCTCGAGTCCGAAGGTTGCTCGAGGCGTCGGCTCGATAACCTTATCAAGCCCGTGATCGAATCGATCTGCAAGGCACTGCTTCGAGGTCGGAAATGCGCGACGCCCATCCCGAAGGTCGAACTCGAGCCAAGACCGAAGGGCTCGACCCAGTAACGAGTTTGAGCCAGTATCGAGCTCACAGACAAGAGCCGTTGCAACCGCACCAAGAGAGAGAATCTTGGCGGGAATCGAGGTAGAGACAAATCATCATGGGTCCTCCACTATATGCTTTATTTTATTATTTTTTGTAATGACCCCTTTACTATAAAAGGGGAAATCCTTGTAAGCTATGGACAGATTGAACACACGGAATAGATTGGAACAAAAAGATCCTTTCTCATATACAAAGATATCTCGTTGTACTTGTTTTACTGAATTTTATCCATTCTTTCTGTTCATCATTGTCATTCTCATAATCAAAATACTTGTATTGTTATCTTTATATCAAAGGGTATTACGTATCCTTAGAACCATACATAAATTTAAATTATCCGATTTTTTTGGTAAATACTATTGATTGATAAGAAGACTCCAATATGATTTGTACATGCTTACGATATTAACGGAATTTTTTTTTCAAAAAATAAAATAAAATATTAGTGTTTATATATAATTACAGTTTTATCCAACTTAAAACACACTTACGAAGGATAAAAAAGGCGAACGACATTTCACTTTGTGTTAGCATAGATAAATATGAGACTTTCTCGCCACATCTATAAGATACTAGGTGAGGGTAGGCCTGTGCTAAGCACGTGCCCAACATTTGTAAACTACTCCCATTTTACATAAAATTCTAATTTTATTTTTTAAATTCAAAATGTGGCAAGCCTATGTTACAAAAAAATAAATCAAACTCCCATTTACTAAATCATCATAATGAAATTAACGATATTTTAGTACAATATGAAAACTTTTAAAGCTACTTAGTAAATGTGGTGAGGGAAGGGATTTTCTATATGAACTAATTATCCTTATCAATTTATTGAATTAACAAAAGCTAATTTTAAGCACAATTACCGAAATGCACTTAGGCAATGGACTAAGAAATGCAATTGGCAAAATTAATGGAAACATGGTGTAGATGCAAAGATAAATCTTCACAAATCAAACCAATAATTTCAACACAAAGTGACATCATGTGCTAGTTGATTAAGTGTAGTCTCCTTCAGTTAATTTACAAACTATATGCCTATTAGCAGCCCTAAGTCTTTACATGATATCATTTCTACTAAACTTTAACTGAAATATTTTTATAGCTGTGGACACATATATATGCTTAGAAAATTTAGCCAACAGATTTAGAATAATGAAGAAGATAAGCATTACAACAGTTTATCCATAGTGTACATTTACACCAAATTTTCTTTTAGTTTTATGGTAAAACTAAGAAGAGATTTTTATTTTACACGTAAATATTTTGAAAATAATTTTTTTATGATTCTTTTTTAAAATAATTAACCTAGTATGTAATAGTACCTAGTTTAACCTAATTAAATCTGATATCTCTTAAAGATTGAAGAGATATATATGTTAACATTCTCTTCATTTGTCTAGTTTATTATTTATCTGATCCTATATTTTTCTTTGAGCTCCAATTATGATTGACAAAAAGAAAAATGTGGTAATCGTAGTAGTGGCAAACTTGTTTAGTTTTTCACATA
The DNA here is from genome assembly GCF_000715075.1 of Nicotiana tabacum. Lineage (NCBI taxonomy): Eukaryota > Viridiplantae > Streptophyta > Magnoliopsida > Solanales > Solanaceae > Nicotiana > Nicotiana tabacum. The sequence goes on from NC_134083.1 coordinate 26,707,544, forward strand.
AAGTACGCGATTCACAAAAAATTTAATTGAATTTGAATAGAAGAATTTACGTACGTTAAGGTGGGCTCACTTGTAGTTGAAAAGGGAGTTCCCATATTTTTCAAGTTATGCACGTGTGCTCATATTTAGTACAAAAATGTGGCTGAAATGGCTGAAAAGACAATAATAACCATGTAAAAGCAAGCAAGCATTTTCGCGTGAAAGAGTATTTTAAGGAATAAACGAATCATGGTTTTTTAGTTAATTCACTAAAATGTCAACAAAAGTAAATTATGAACCTATGAGTTCTAAAGTACAACGAGTTTAGCGGTAATAATATTAAATATTGAATTTATTAAATTTAAATTTTGAATCCAATAAATTTAAATTTTAGATCCATATATGAGTAGCTATGTATTATAAAACTTAATAACATGTTATTCTCATAGCATTTTCTAAGTAATATTTTGACTCAAATACTATCTCCAAAAGTCTAAAGCATCATTTGCTTTTTTGGATTCTTTAAAGTTGTTTCTTATTGGTTTAAAAAACATTGGGATAATGTGTGGCGTTTGGCACAGTGCAAATGAATTTGCAGTAAAAGCAGGCCCATTTATTCTCATTGGTTCACGTAATTGAGCCATGTGAAACGTTTCAGGCCCATTTATAAGTTATGAACCTTACGCGTGTCAGGATCACGTAGGATATGGAGCAAAGGTAAATTGGTCAACTTGTTCAAAAATTTCTAAGGGAGCTACCGTAATCATTTTTTTCAGCCAATAGCATTGCTCCATTTCATCAGAGTTACAGAAATACCCTTATGACCCACATTGTATCCGGATTAGGGCCGCTTATCGGGCGGTTATTTACTCTTAACGGTTCGATTTATCGATTATCGACTTTTAAATGCATTAATCCACTAGCCATCCGATAAGATATCGGGCGGATTAGTATTAATTTAGCTATTATCGGATAGTTATCGAGCGATTTATCGACCTATTTGAATATGTATTATAGAGGCCTATTTTGGTCCTTCGTGTTACTAGTAAATACCAGCAAACAACCAGTTTACTTGCGTATTTCGTCATTCTTTAGTTGTCTCTCAAGGCACCTATTTCTAGTGATTGGATTTACTACATTACTTTATTTTGGATTGTGCATTTTGTAGGTTGCCTTCAAAACCAAAGTATTCCGTCCAAACATCAATAGTAATGGTAGTATTTGTCTCGACATCCTAAAAGAACAATGGAGCCCCGCCCTTACTGTATCCAAGGTAAAGTATTGCATATGGATAAGTGGAAGGAATATTTAATATGCATATGGATAAAAATATATAAATATAAAAATTCTTAACAGGTTAACGGTTTATCCGATAAGAAAATTGAATAATCCGCCCCCAAACCGATAAGCCGTTAATAATAAAAATCTCAATCTGTTCACCACCCGTTTATCCGATAACCCGATACCAGTAAGCTACTTTTGCGATTCAATTTTCGATTTCGGTTCGATTTTGAACGCCCCTAATCCGGATGCATCTCAAATTTTCCACGAGGCAGCTCTCATTCGATCTCATTAGTAGTAGGAAAATAAAAATGACTAAATTCTCTCTTTGAACTCTTTGCCTATTTTTTCCTTTCTTTTTATATTATTTCATAATATTTCAAATGGACCCCACACATTTTTTTTCTTTTTCTTTTCCTTTTTTACCGTGTTCTTATTATTTACTTGGGAATCTTACATAAATGTCCCAAATAAGTCATAACTTACCAACCTCTAGCTATTAATTATAGACTTACCAAAACTAGCCAAGTACATATAAAAATTGAAAACCCATATAAACAAGGTTCTTTCTCTCCGAGAATCACATACAAAAATCTCCTTCCATATTTTTAAGTATGATTAGTAATATTAGATGTAAGATGGAAAGGAAATTTCATGAACATTAAACTGCGGCCTCAGGCCCAATATGTATATATATATATATATATATATATATATATATATATATATATATATATATAAATGGACTTTTTTCAATGGGTATGGTTGAAATTCATTGAAAATATATAGATGAGTCAATATACAAAATTTGAAGAAGATTGGAGGTGGTTTGGACTGATTTGGTATCAAAATTCGTAGTTAAAATCGAATTCAAAAAATCATTTTGCGACACATGTATCAAACATGTATCATACATGTATCGCACACACACGTATATATGAATATACATATAATCCATATTTGATACAAATATGATACATATGTGATACACATATAATTCTTTTTCATGTTCATCTTCTACTTCGAATTTTCAATTCAAACAACCTCAAAACTCTATCAAATCATCCCAAAACTGAGTTGCAAGCATCTTAAGATGTACCCAATCTATTCTAATAACACCCATTCAAAAGAAAATAAAAAATTGACGTTTTTTTTGCTACAAAAAGCTAATTTGCTAATGTTGGTAACATTTGGCTAATATTAGTAATATTTTGTGAATTGGCCAATTTTTGTTATAAGCTACTTATAAATGGACAGTTTTCTATTACCTTTCCTCTCTTCCCCTCTAGTAAGGCGCCAATTAACTAATCAATTTGTCAAATTAGGATCAAGTGAGATCTTAAACATTTTCATATTTCCCTAAAAGGTGTCCTGTAAATAAGCTTTTCATCATATTCAAAGTTTCCCTCCATTGCGTTTCAATTTTTAAACGATCCCTTTATAAATGGGCCTCAAGACTGGGCTTTACGCCACAAGTCCTTTTTTCTTGAAAGAGAGCCCATTATTTAAAAACACCAAAATCCTTTCGTCTGCTCTGTCATTACTACTAAATTCTACTTTCAATCAAACTGGAAGTCGAAGTCATCGCTCAAGAGTTGTGGTGCCACGTCATCATCAGTATTCTTCAATGGCATCCAACTCTAGACGAGTTGGACTGATTTACGATGATCGAATGTGTAAGCATTTTGATCCAGACGATCAGTATCATCCCGAGAACCCGAACCGTATTCGTTCCATTTGGAAAAAGTTAGAATCTTCTGGAATTAATCAGAGGTAATAATATGCTCATTTCCCTTTTTGTTCTGTTTAATGTGTATATTGACTGATAATTGTGTTTTTTTTTGTTTTTGGTTCAGATGTATTGTTATGAATGGGAAGGAGGCAGAAGATAAAGATATAGCTTTGGTTCATACAAAAGCTCATATTGACTTGATTAGGAATATAAGTTCAAAGAAAATTGGTTTAAAAAGAAATAAGATTGCTGCCAAGTTTAATTCCATATATTTCAACGAAGGCTCTTCAGAAGCTGCTTATCTTTCTGCTGGTTCTGTCATACAGGTAAAGTTACCTTTTTTTTTGGGTAATACATCAGAAATTGTTATTTGCTCTTTTTCTTATTGAGTAATATTTCGTTTGGTGTGAAAGTTACAAACTTTTCCTAATAAAGAACAGTGGCAGAGCCAGAAACTCTCAGAAGAATGTAAAAATGCCACATTTAGTATTTTTGAACCACTTTTGGCAGAAAGCTCTTCTTTTTTAATATATATTTCAAAGGGATTAAATGTATGCAAAAAATTAGTTTGCGCTTCTGCGGCAGTGTAATTTCGAATGAAGGCCACTGATTAAGCACCTGCTGTTAGATGCTCTTTGGACAATGTAATACGGAATTTTTGGGCAATTCTTATACGGGTTTTAATGTGATGATCAATTGCTGGTAGTCCTCTAATTTTCTTGATTCTTTTGCTGCTTCTATGACACTATTTTAAGGCTTTAATCATGTGTGTATGAATAACATAGGTTGCTGAGAAAGTTGCTGAAGGAGAACTAGACTCTGCCTTTGCCGTTGTTAGGCCTCCTGGACATCATGCTGAAGAAAATGAACCAATGGGATTTTGTTTGTACAACAATGTTGCTATAGCAACACGTTATCTCTTGGATGAAAGAGTAAGAGTTTGTTTCAGTTCATCAAACATAAGGTGGATTCAAAACTTTGAACAGTTTTCTGAATCAACTCAAAGATTTTATATGTAGTACGGTTAATTTCCTTGCAGCCTGATTTGGGGATTAAGAAAATTTTGATTGTTGATTGGGATGTCCATCATGGAAATGGCACTCAAAAGATGTTCTGGGATGACCCTCGAATCCTCTTTTTTTCTGTGCATAGGTACGCATGTGAAATCTCCTAATTGCTACTCATATTTGTTTATCCATTCAAATGTGGCACTCTAGATAGAAAAAATCTAGAGCTTCGAGAAAAGATTTTTGACTCAAACTTCACCCTTCTATATTCTCTCCTTTCGAATCCTTGTGTAGTCTTTATGGTATTTCTCTAGCGCTTGAAGGCTTCGGGATGTAAATAAAGATGATTATATAACAAAAGCTGAATTTAGTCTCTTAAGGTGTATATTATGTACCATTGCTGGTCTTAATTAGTCCCTCTCTTTTTTTCTCTCTAAAAAAAAAAAATTTAGGCACGATTTTGGAAGTTTTTATCCTGGTGGTGAAGATGGGTCACATGTCATGACTGGTGAAGGGCCAGGTGCAGGATATAATATAAATGTTCCTTGGGAGAATGGCCGCTGTGGTGATGCAGACTATCTTGCTGTGTGGGATCATGTCTTGATTCCTGTTGCCAAAGAATTTGGTCCTGACATCATCCTGATCTCTGCAGGATTTGATGCAGGTTAGCTAGAGCATGATTTTATTCTCCGTGGGTCTTCTCATCATTTTTCTCTCAGTTTTGATTTTCGTTTCTTAAGGCTTTTACAACATTTTACGGTATTTATTTGCTACCAATTTGTTGATTCTTTATTATGCTTGTGTCACGACCTAAAACTACGTGACCGGCACTCGGCATACTACCCAACCCGAGTGGACCAACCCGTACAAGAATACTCATCTATATGCCTAATAGATGCATGCGGAAGCCTTTTAGAAAACACAATTATTTTAAATAATTAAGACCATACATGAAACATAATCTTTAAATCCACCATTTTCAATAATTGAAAATACATAAAAATGTCAATATTTCTTTCATGCATGCAATATGAATAATTCTCAATTATAATCCAAAGTTATGACAATTGTCTATGGAATCTCTATGACACGAGGATAGAATAAATACTTGGGACAAACCCCAACCAGAAGAAAGTAAGATCGACACGACAGCTACCACGAAATAGAAATGGTGCCTCACTATATACCTTGGAAAGAGAGTCATCCTAGCCTCATCCGCCCATCACATGCCACATGTCATCCTGAAAACATGTAAAGAAAGCGAGACCCTGGAGAGGGGCCCCTGAGGGCTGAGTACACCACCATGGTACTCATTAAGTGTCATAGACTCTCTCTAACTCGAGTTCCTGGGACAAGGCTTTATAAAACATATGCAACCAACACTTTATATAAAGCGATAAACCCTTACACCAGTTCATACTTTATTATTTTAAATAAAAAGACTAGTAAAATGTAAAACATGATACAAACTTTTTAAATACTTATATCAACCGATGATTCTAATAAAATCATGCAAAACCATTTCAGCTTTATTAAGTCATTGAAATCACTTTCGGCTCCTTAGGCCTATACATAAGAAAATCATCTTTTATCTTTCACCGAGAGTACTATACCATCACCGACACAAGAAGGTCAACTAGGTTATGTACCTAGCGGCAAGTATCATATACCCTACTTGCTCAGGTCGTCTCATCGCAGTGTCGTACGAATCAACTCAATCATGTTAGTAATAGCACAAATAACATCCTCTCAAGGAGGATGCTCTGCCGTAGTCCATATCACAAAGTGGTCATCTACGCCTACACCGGCACATGTAGTTTCACGAAAACAAACACGATATATTCAAAGCCAATCTTGGTGAATACAAGTAACTCCCAAAACATTTGATACTCCAAAAATAATTCATAGCCAAGAAGCCTCAAAGTATCTATTTTATCAAATCATGACGTTTATAGTCAATCCAAATTGTTTGAACAAATCAAATGAATATCTTTTCTCATTTTATATGAAGCAATAAAAAAAAATGAGATTTCAATCCTTAAAGGTTTAACAAGTGCTACTTCGAAATATAAAGATTTTAGAAATATTACATTTCTCATTTTATAAAACAAAGGTAACAATAGAACTCAAATGTTTAATCTCTTTTATCATCAACATAAGTTTTAAATAAAACTTATAACGTTTGCCTGAAGTGTCATTTGCAACAAGTTTTTGAAAATAAGATTCTGAAAACAACATGGCACCACTTCATATGCAACACGACTCAAAAACACATGGCGACATCCTTTCTCGCTGGTCCCCACGAGTACGGATACATATTTACGAACAATCTCATGTACCAAGTCAAGACATGTTTAGAGAAAATTCCTCAAGCAGAGTAAGTTTTAATCAACTTACCTCAAGTCGCTTTCCAAATCTTACCCAAAAGCTCAACGACGTCAACAATTCAGAATCTACATTTATGAGCTCACATATATCAATAACGCGTCGCAACAATACAAACCAAATCAACTAAGTGTCTAACACTTGGTCCAATTTCAAGTTTCACAAAAATCCTTATCTCACCATTTAAAGGTTAATCCTTGGGTTTTAACTCTAATTCATCCACTAAAGTTATGGAATCTAGTCGTTCCATTAGAAGCTCAAAATGACATCATTCAAACAAACCCAACACTATTCATCTTCTCTACCTACAAACTTGTTAATTCAAGACTAGGTTTCTAAGATTTCATGAATAGATGCTTAAATATAAATCTTTCTTCATAAATATACTCTACTAAGTCCATGGACTATAACGTATAAAAATGAAGTGGAGGGATTACCTCTTTGTCAAACCCTAAAATTTCAAAACTTGTGTTCTTGAAATGCTCTTGAGAAATTCTTCAAAATCTATGAATTCCATGTAGTTGGAGTACTAGGAGATGAAATTAAAGGACCAAATTTAACAAAGAGGATATTAAGTTCTCACCTTAAAGACTTGAACCAAAATAAATAAAATGCTCTCACCCGAAATGCCTATTAAAGGCTCCAGTCGAAGCACGTTGCAGGGGACGCGCCGCATGATCACCGCGCGCGTCCCTGCTTTTTCAGTCATATTTTGGGACGCCGACTTTGGCGTTTTCAACTGAGTTCACTGCCTCACTTTTGCATACCTGAAGGCTTTTGCCTAATTTCCTTTGTTTGGCCAACCAATCATTCCCTGTTTCCAATCCCATTCCACTCCTTTATAATTTCAGCATTATTCCTTCTTGAATCTTTTGTGAAGTTGTCCCCCAATTCATGTACAAGGTATTGCATTCAGTTCTCCATATAAAATATCATTTGTCTCTAGTGACAAATTATAATTCAAAGCTTTAGCATCTCTTCTAGCCAACCATCACGTTACTTTTTATTTTAATTTCCTTAAGTTTCTATATAGCTTCAACACTTATCCCATTGTATAAAAATCATATCCAAGTGTTCCCATGAATATTAGTCCAAACACTCACTTCTTTGTAACTTAATATTTTTCTAGTGAGTTTGATGACTTATTAGTTCCCATTAATCCAATACTCAACCATCAATAAAATAATTATCCCTGAGCATTCTAATAAGTTGTTCCATTCATGTAATCTTGCATAACTCGGGTTTAGTTAAATTGTATTCTCAAACTTAAAATTAACCCGAATTAATTATAAAATTTCAAGGGGCTTTACAGCTTGCATGCATGATACAGTGCTTGCTTCAATTTTCTTTTTCACTTTTAAAAAATTATTTTTCTTTTACGTGATTTGTAGTTTCATGTTTTATATTAAACATGACTTGGACTTCCCTTTATATAACGTAAACTTCATTTTCCTTGCCCTATGAGATTAATCAACTCCACTTTTTAGTGATAATTCATTGTTTGAATTAGTTAGTGCTGCAAGTATAATCACTGGTGTCCTTAAAAACTGTCCATACTAAACTTGATAGCTCAAAATCTTCTTGACTTTGTTATTTAATATTGGTTTCTCAAAGACAGATGATTCTTATGTTTAGCTTTGGGATAAAGATAGGATAATGCCTGAATGTGTCTGGTTCATAATGCCTTGTCCTTGTAACTGGAATGATTGATGTTTTGCATACAATATGCCTTTCAAATACTATCGAGTATTGAACATTAGGATCTTAGGAACGTGTGCTTACTGGGAAAAAGTGGCGTGATTACTGCTATTTGTATTTCCAGACAAGCCCTTTTTCGTTTTTATTTCAATATTTAACCCTTTTTCATTTGTATTAAATGATTATTCTAGCGATATTGATGCAGAAACCTGTCTTGTACATCTGTTAAGATATCCCATTTCGTTTTGCATAAATTTTGGAGATTGGTTTCCCATACACGTGTTAGTTTGTGAATCTTCAATAGATTTCTTGTCAAGACCTTTTTTCATTGGTTATTGTGGCTGAAATGGAAATAGCTTCCGTGACACGAGACACAGTAAAATTCCCTAACAAACAGTTTAAATTACTTTTTAATCTTGCTCACATGTTACATGTATTTGTTGAACTTCTATTCAGATTGGCATCATAGTCTTAACAGTTTTAATGTTTTGATATGAATAGCTATTGGTGATCCTCTTGGTGGATGTCGTGTTAGTCCATATGGATATTCTGTGATGTTGCACAAGGTGAGCTCTAAGTAACTGTCGCAAGTAGTCTTTGATTTCTTGTTAATGATATTCTTACTTTTCTTCCATTTATGTCTTTCCTCCTGCATTTATCCAATGGCATGTGAATATATGCTTGTTTTTTCCTTTTCTTGTGATTTGTTTCTATAAAGTACATATTTAGAAATTATACTTACCTTTTTAATTTGCATATTTTAGTTGTTGGAGTTTGCCGGAGGCAAGATTGTAATGGCACTTGAAGGTGGATATAATCTGGAGTCTATAGCAAATTCTGTCCAAGCTTGTATTGAAGTGTTACTACAGCAAAAACCGATTGCTGGATCTTCCGAGGCATATCCATTTGAATCCACATGGCGAGTGATACAGGCTGTAAGGATGTTTCTGCCCTAGCCCATTCCCCTGCCTCCTCCCTTTTTTTTTCTTTTTATCTATTTCATATTCATAAAGCATCTTGCAGACTGATTTTTGTGTCAGTTAGCCAAATTGCCTGCACATTAGGAGTAACATTTTGGCCTTACGGTTTAAGGCTTGTGTACTCAGTTTTTCCTTGTACACCATAAATGCGTTCAGGTACGTGACAAGTTGAGTGCATTTTGGCAACCACTTGCAGAGAGATTAACGGAGAAAACAACTAGTATGACAACTCCTTACATTCAGGTCAGATTTCTTTTTCTTATTTTAGTATCATCAATAGCCTTCTCTTGAACAATTTCTCCTACACAAGTTGTTGGAGCCTGTGTTTAGAAGGTGGAAGACACAATGACAGCAGGCATATATTTAGGCATGAAGTATGTGCTTTTTTGCTTTATTTGTTATCATTATAAAAATAAGAACAACTTTAAAAAAATCAAAAATAGTTAAAATGAAAAACAAGAGATAGAAGAGATGGAGAAAATATTGTGATGCATTGAGTAATCTGCTGTTGAGTTTAGAATATTTTAGCACGTTAGAAATTGTCTGCCATGGGATGTAGACTTTGCTTAAACCTCCACATACTGTAGCCTCAAGGTTCATAGGAGGCACCTGGTCTCATAAATGTTCTATTACCGACAGTGTGAGATGAAAACTATCAATTAGAATGAAATCATGATAGGTGTGCCTTGAGCAGAGCCCTCCATTAATGGAACTTGAATTGCTGATATCAGTTGGAATTATTGAACTCCTTTGTTGTGATAACATAATGTCATTTTGGCAATCATAGTAGTAAAAGACCCTCTTTGCCAAGTTCTACTTTTGGTTGCCATGTCCGTGGATGGCAAGTCCAGGGGATCATTTTGGTACCATGATTCCTAAGTTCATTGCTTGGTGTGAACTAACCGATAAGTAGTTCAGTTACTAGAGTTAGTGCTGGCAAGGAATTCTGCAGACTTAAAGGTACGAGGTCACACATACTAACCAATGGATGCCTTGTGTGCGAGTGACAGTTAGATATTGACATTTTGGATGGATTATCAAGCTTTATTATGCTTCCCGAAATAAATGAGCTTTTCATCCACACAAAAAAATCACAATGTATCACCATGAAATCCTCCGGAAAACTTATGCTTTTGTTGCTCCTTGTACCTTTAATATCATTTCAGATTCTTCTCATTGATGCAGTAAACTTGTTTCTGCATCAACTTTAGTAAATTTTCTTACTTTATTTCAGGTCGTTAGCTCTGATTCTGAAGATGAGTACGATACCACTCCTCATACGGTATCACAAGAACTCGAGAAGGATATTGAGAATATCATACAACCATTTTCAGACCTGAAAGTTAATGATGGTACAGTCGTAACAAGTTTAATATTATGTTTACCTCGCGAGAAGTTGTTCTTTTATTTATGAAGATGACTTTTCATGATCTTTGCGTTTACATAGGTCAAGCATGCACAATTTCTCACACTTGGAGGGCAGAGCTTTCGAAGATTGATATATGGTATGCCACATTTGGGTCAAATATGTATCAATCAAGGTTCCTTTGCTATATTGCAGGAGGACAGGTATAGCTATCATGCATTCTCTGAACTGCTTATCTTCTTTATAAATCTTCTGCATCATGGAGTAGTAAGCCGTGACACACAATAAACAGCTTATTTTTGGTTTCTTCTGAACTTCCACCTCATCTTCCTTCCCCAAATTTCAGAATGATCTTTAAACTTACCTCATGCAAAATCCGAATACATGTATTCTACAGTAGCAAGCAAAAATGCAAAAGTTCTTCTAATGTTTGAGAAATTTCTGAATAAATTATCAAATATGTTTCTACAAAAAAAAACAGCTACCTAGTGCATTTAGAACTGATGATACAAAAACATTTCTTACTAGGATTAATAATGTAGAAAGTTTGCCAAGTATATTACCAATTTGAAATGGTTTGCAGCTTGCACAGTCGGTTGTAATTATTTCACAAAACCATAATGATTCTCAGTTAGTCAGGCATCTTAAGATGAGAAACTAGTCTAATGTTAACCTGAGAGTGATGCTGGAGAAAGCCTAAATAGTATTGAGCTTTCAGCTCGACACGACATTCTTTTTTGCATTTCATGACAACAAAATGACTTCCAGGTGGAAGGCATGCAAAAGCCATGTATTGGTTCGTTGGATAAACGCAAGCCAAAGGAGATCATATGGAAAACTTTTCCCCATCGTCTGTTCTTTGCCCGCGAGCGTACAGCTACATGGGGTCCGGGTGGGGTTGCTTTTCTTCACCCTGAAAGCAACAGTGACGAAAAAGCTTATATGTGCCTATATAGGATAACGTATGTGATTCCTTCCTTTATCTGCAATGATTTCTCCTTTAGTGATAATTAGGAGTTCGCCATTTTGTTGGCATTTTTTAATAAAAAGACCTTTGTCGGCTCTTGGTGATTTAGAACTATAACTTAATATTTCTTTTTTCTTTATTACAGGCTTGAGCAATTTAATGATGTTTTACTTCAAGAGAATGTTTCGAACTTTGACATGAACTCCCCTTTGTTTGACATGACTGACTTACAATCTATTGAAAACAGCAAATGTGTTTCAGCAGAGGCTGTCAAGGTGTGTTATTATCTCTGTATTATTCTCATGAGTTATTCTTTAGATGCAATCTGTGTAATTGTAATGAAGCGCAAAAGAGTTGGTTCAAACGCATGGAATACCTACAGTAAGTTCAATCTTTTGTGCTAGCTTGGGCCTTTAAGATATTCAAGCATTAGATTGTCTATTATTCCTACACCCCCATATTAATGGCTCAAATAGTTAGCATCTAATGGTTCAAAACTGTAAGATTCAGATTGGCTTAAAAACATGGTAGCATAAATATAACTGTATATTTTCTGCTAATTAGTTCAGTAATAACCATTTCTAGGATGTGTTTGCTAATGCAGTTAGGTATTGGGATAGAACAATTACTACTCCTGTGTGATGGATGGAAAATTTTATGTTGACAGTGAAGGATAAGAAGTATAAAGGAGGAACATTGTGGTAGGTTGACGGCTAGCTAAAATAGTTAAGAGTATTGATGAATCCTCTCCTGGTAGGTTTGCGTCATTGTAATGAATTCGTGAGGATGTGCTCTCCTGGGTATCTGTTACACATGTACTAACAAGTTAACCATGTAGGGATAAGGGTGAGATTTAGTGAAACCTGAATTTGCGGAACAAATTATTTACTATTGAAATGAAATGAACCAATAGAGCAGAAAAAGGACTCATTTTGTCACCCCCAGCTGATTTAGGATTGAGAGGTAGTTGATTGATTGATAGCAAAAGATGAATTGCGTCAAAAAGAATGTAAAAATCTTGGGGCTACACTATGGTTATCCGTTCATGCATCAAACATAACAAAGCTTAGTAGCAGGACAGAATATTTTTTCTTCCATCCAAATCTAAGCAATCAAATATGGCCTCATTGGATTAGCTTATATTTTGCTTTGGCATACAATTCTGTTTCTTCGTCTCACTAGAATTCCCGAGCGAACAACTACATGGGTAACCTGTGAGTCAACTACTTGGGTAACCTGTGAGTCAGTGAGGAATATTTACTAATCTTTTGGGCACTCATTTATCTCTTACCTAATTATATTGAAGCTGATTTTTCATCAAAATGTAGTCTTTCCAACTCTAGCCTATGTTGTCAGCTGCTACAGAATATGCCAATATTGTCAACTTTTCAACTCTACCCTATGTTGTCAACTTATCATGAAAAATTCCTATCCTGGAGACCTTTTTTCAGTTTGAGAAATTAGTTAAGATGCTCTTCGAGTAGTCTTATTCCTACCCCCTGCCCCAGACATCTGGTCTTTGCTTGACATAACTCTGAGCTAGATGGTTTTTCTCATGGTATGATGTTGCTTGACTCTCATGTAGAATGGCTGGTACCATAATGTTCTTTACCTTGGGAAGGAGAATGGTCTTCCTATTTTGACAATGACGTAAGCATGCTGCCTTTTATTTTGTATGCTCTTTTTAAAAAAAAATGTATATTGTGAAATTGAATCTCATCCAGCACCTTTCTGCTTCTCTATCAGATGCCGACTCTCAGATATTGATAACTTCAAATCAGGTAACGTACTTACGTGCAAACCATCTAAAGAATATGCCAATAATCTGATTAGAGGGTTGGTAGAAGGAAAGCAGCTCTCGGAAGAGGAAGCCACCACTTACATACAAGAAGCAGCTAGCAGAGCATTGTGAGTTGTGACTACGTTTTCCTTCTTGTTTCTTTAGCTGCTAGATAATTATGTGACTATGCCTCACAACATATGCTCCGGAACTGTTATTGTACCATTATTTTTTGATGAAGCAACTGCTATCATTTTTTTCAGTCCAGGTGTATATAACTTATAACATCTGACATAGATGTTTGCCTGTATATAAATGAGTGTAGGATTGACAGTTTTTTGCCTATGTAAATTGTTCTCTACGACCCTCTACTTTCTTGCTCGTTACAGTGTTTTGGCTTAGTGTTGTAAAGTACAAACTTATGAATGATTATTTGGTCACGTCCATTGATGTTGCTAGTCAGAAGCAGATGGCGATATTTGTGGTTTATAAACTTTGCAAATGCAGGTGGTAAACACGGCCGTGATTGGTATTCTATTATGGAATAGTTGTACTGATATCTTTTCGTTCTCGAGTCATTAAAGGTTGAAATTGGCCATCGTTTAGGCAATAGAGATTGAACTAAAGCCCTTCTCAAAAACTTCTACAATGCCAGCAGTTAAATCAACTTTAAAAGCTGATCGAGTTAAATTATCAATTTTATGCAGTCGTCCAAATCAAGCGTTTTGAGCAATCAGTTGAATTACTAAAGTTTCGCTTGTCATTCAGTTGAGTTACTAAAGTTCACTTCTGTCAATCAGTTGAGTTACTAAAGTTTCGGTTCTTGTAGTAATTCTAGTTTGTTTCTCTTATGACTCAGTGACGAAGTTTATTTTTTTCCCATTTTTAACAATACCAGAAGCTTCACCTCGTTAAAAGCCCTATACTATCCCATTTTTGACAATACCAGAAGCTTCACCTTGGTAAAAGCCCTGTACCATGTTACTGTGTGTAGTTATAGTTAGTTATCCCTTGTCACTTGTGTCATTCTTTCATCAACGTGAAAAAAAAACATAGTCAACCTAAGTGTTAGCTATATAAGCTTCGGTTTCAGTAAAACTTGAGTGCTTCATTATTTGGTCACACCAGTTTTCCACGTTTAGATGCACAGATTAAGAAACCGTGTTCATCTTGCAACAAACATCATGTAGTCATCTATTATCAAAAAGCTTTGATTTTTAGCTCATTTCGAATTGACTATGGTATAAATGATGATGTTAAATCGTATATAAACCACAAAGAATAAGAATAGCGAACAAATAATGAGCCTCCAAACTCCCAGCAATCAGCTTGAATTGTAGACAACGAGATTCTCTAATATCACCGAGACTTTAGTTTGGCATGCCCTGTCGCTCCTAGATGCTTATGTAATTGATTCCTATGATGGGAGAAGCAGATAATTAGATATGGGAAACAAGTGGAAATATAACCTTATTGATCAACACAAAGATTCATGACTGAGACTGCAGCATCACAAACCTTGTATCAAATTCCTCCCCACATGTCTCGCACGAGTTGCTAGAAAATTTCGATGTTCCCTGAATTCATATGAAACTGTGTTACAATACATAATGTCAAAGCTTGGTCACATCATAAGAAAACTAAAAGAAGGTTTTTGGTCCTTTTAAAGATTCACTTGAAACCCGAAGAGTAGGTAACTGTAGAAGAGAAGTTGAAAATTCTCAAGATAGTCAAAGAGGGGGGTGGGTGAGGGGGGATAGGAAAAAGAGATTGACGTCAAACAAAACAGAATTATCATTCGAACAGATTAACATTTGAGTACCTTCTGTTTCCTTCCTTTGGTTGCATCTTTTGATTTGGTATTCTTCTCCTTCTTTGCGGTAGTTTTCTTGTCCATACCTTGGCTTGAAACTTTTTCGCTATTTCGCGAAAGGTCACTTCCTTTGTGATCATTAGCAGTTTCTGCTGGAGAATCTGATGACGGCTCCTGGAAAGCTGAGCTCTCATTATAAGCACTATCTAACTCAGTAATTACAGCAACTTTAGTCGCATAAGATCTAACATCTCCTCCTTCACCTTCTTCGTCTTCTTCTTCTTGTGGTCTCCTGTTTCTTTGTCTCCGGCCACCCCTATTTCTCCTAGTACTTCTAAGATTATTATATTCCATGAAGTCCATTTCCTCGTTACTGGTTTCACCCTTTACATTCTTTGCTGAGGTTTGACGACTGCCAGCTGGACCTGCATTCTTCCTACTTTTGCGGCCAGATACCATAGCTTCAAGTACACTTGCTTCATCATCATCTAATCCAAGTTCATCGGCTACTACCTTTGAATCACTGCCACTTCGATAATTTAACCCATCATCTAATCCCTGTGATGTGGTCTCATCTTCATTGCTGCTTTGAACCTCATCATCCTCACGTTCATCTTCTTGAATTCGCGTACTACCTTCAAATTGCTCTGCTAACTCATCCACCCCATCATCCGCAGATAAATCAGATGTTCTATCACCATCAGCTACCTTTTGCTCCTCACTTACCCCATCCTCCACCAACCCTTCGTATTCACAATCTTCATCATCAAAAGCTTCTCTCAAAGCTGCCACCTTCTCCTTATGCTTCTTGGACTGCTCGTGATTTTTCCACTGTTTCTCGCTCTTAAACTTCTTCGAACACACCACACAGTACAATTCATTCTCATCTGCCTTCTTTTTTCCATCCTCATCCCATTCCTCCTCGATTTCTTCATTTTCCAACTCCTCCGCCTTTGCCCAATCAGGCTCCACGTATTTCTTTGCTTTCTCAACCTTCTCTCTCTCTAACTCCTCCTTTCTCTCCCGTTCCTTTTCCCTCTTCCTCTCCATCTCCTCATTCCTCTTCATCTGCATGTCAATCACCCTCTTATCTCTCTTTTTCACAAACTCTGCCAATCCTCTAACAGTCTCATTGTATTCCCTTCGTGCCTTTTTCCTCAGCTTCTTGTTCTCCTCCTCCATCACCCTCCTTGACTTTCTATTGGGTCCCGCCATCACGTCATACTGATCTACCCAACAAAAATCCATCACAGTAACAAATCCTAACCAATAGTTATAGAATGCTGTCACCTGCATCACAACGAAACTCAATAGTTACTAATACAGTAATACATACTGCATTTTACAACAGGATGCCCATAAAAAGATTAATAAGGGAATCAAATTTCAATTCAAGCTACTTCTTTGGATTATTAATGGGACAAGAAAGTTGATTTTTTTTTATGATAGGTGGTGTCTAGGCCAGCTCTCTGACTATTCAACTATTTAATCAGGTACTTGGTACATAGTTACCGGCTCATTCTGCCCACCAAGTCTTAGACGGATGGGAAAAAAGTTATATTTTCCACTCTGTAGAAATTGTATTCCTAATCGGTAGGAAAAATAAAAAAGAAGATTTTGCCATTGAAACTAAAACTGCAGCAAAAACCGACAGAATGTGATCAGATAGTAGCAAAAAACATGCATTGGGAAATGAATATAACGAAGTTCTCCTATATGAATATCCAAAATTTCTATACATGCTCGAGAAATAAATATTGTACAAAAAGAAGGTGTTGAATTACATGCCTGAGCATAAGGACTGTCCAAATTTCCCATGAGAGGAGCTTCTTTGGGAAAACCTATACCTAACGTCCTCGCGAAATTCAAATCGTTTTGGTAGATTTTCTCGAAGAGATCACCATAGACTTTGTAAAAGCCCTTGCCTTTATCGGAGTAACCAGAATAAACTGAATTGGAAAAGAAGGAGAATAAGTCGGGGACAGAACCAGAATTAGACGAATTGGTTGGAGCGGAATTGGACGAGAAGAGTATCTGAGAGCGGTGCGAGTCGTACCAAGCGCGCTCCCGCGCGTCGGACAGGACTTCGTAGGCGTTGACGAGCTCCTGAAAGGCAGCTGTGGCTTCGGATTCCGGCACGCCGGATTTGACTAGCTTGTCAGGGTGGCGTTGCAGAGCGAGCCGCCTGTAGGCGGACCGGATCTCGTCGGGGGTGCAGTCACGGTTCACGCCTAGGACCTCGTAGAGGCATCTTTTCTCCGACGACGCCATTATCGACGGGAAAGAATGGTTTTCTTTTTCTTTCTTTCTTCCCGTTTGCTGAGCGCCTGAACGGTGCTTTTATTAGGGTTTTGTCAATAGGGGGAAAGGGAGGTTGGATGCTCTGCGGGTTGTTTGGACTCCAACTACACTCGCACATTTCTATAACAAAATGTTTGTAAAGTTTTTTTTCTATAATTTACAGTAGTATTTTTTAAGTTATATTTTATCTCTACAATATTTTTTTTTACCTATAATAGCAACAGTCATATTTGTAATAGAACGTTCTTTATAAAATTACTATCTATAACATTCCTATAGAATTTTTAAGATTAATAATAATTATTCTAAAAATATGCACATAATTTTTTTATTAAATAAAGTTTTATCTTGCATAAGATATAAGATTTAAAGATTGCACGTGATATATTTTCTATCAGACAAATTCTAAAAAATATTTAGATGAAAATTTTAACGGTTAAACATTTAGATTGATTTCAAAGTAAAGTTATTGGATACCTTTTTGTTGAAAATTTGGATACGAATTTTCACTAATTCAAGTGTTACATCGCTATTAAGAGAATGAAATCTACGAAACAAGATACAATTGTAAAGTTCTCCCATCAATCTTGAAGGAATTTATTTTTTAGGTAACTTTAAAATATCTGCCTTAGAGTTTAAATCTTTGTATATTTTGTTATGAATTTATTAATAATGCATTAGCTTTCTTCAATATTTAACTTGTGAAATATGCATATCTTTTGAGATTTTAAATTTGAATAATTTTCTTATCTTTTAATATAACGGTAAAAAGGAAAAATAGTTGATTTTTGGATAATTTTTATCTACAACCGTCAAAAATTATTTAAATGTCAAATGTTGTTATGGGTATATAACAATCATTCACTATAAAAGCAAAAAAATATTGGAACAAATAAAGTTATTATAGAGAAGGTTAACTGAATTGGCGTTATTTAAGTACTTACAAATTTTTGTTTGTTCATAAATAAGAGTATTAATCCTAATCTGTTTAAGGGACGATATTTGATATGATAGTTTCGTCAAATAATTAATTTCCGTCATCTTCAACTCTAATGTAATTAAAATTGCACATTACACTTGCAGTTCAAATATTCATTTATTTTCTATATTGTTGTGTTAGAAAACTTAAAGCATTTTAACTTTTACAGATCATTGAATTTAGGCATAGTTGAGTGATAGAAATTTTGATGACATTAAGTAAACTTATGACCATTTAATTTTTATTATTTTTATCTTCTTCTTATAAATATATATATATATATTGTAGTTGGATAATATATATTTTTTATAACAATGTGCTAATTGTATCGATGAAGGCACTTTCAACATCAACTTAGCTATGTTTACTTGTGTGAATTGCTTTAACAACATTAGCAAAGGTCTCCAACGTTAGTTCTAATTTCTCACGGGGATGATCGTGGAATAGTAAAAAATGTATACGAAATGGTATTATCCCTATTGATTGATGGTGTTCACTCACTAACTAGAGTTGAATAAAGGTGTTGCATAATTGGAGAATTCGATGACATAATTTAGATTCTATTTGGAAATGTTTCAAATTATGAACGAAACAGTGATTGGACGGGATCATAAAGGTGTTGCATAATTGGAGAATTCGATGACATAATTTAGATTCTATTTGGAAATGTTTCAAATTATGGACGAAACAGTGATTGGACGGGATCATAAAGGTGTTGCATAATTGGAGAATTCGATGACATAATTTAGATTCTATTTGGAAATGTTTCAAATTATGGACGAAACAGTGATTGGACGGGATCATACATAAGAATTGTCTATAGATTTTCGAATTAAATTGATGTTGGCGATAACTCAAATATCATGTTTTAAATTATAAATTACACGATAATTTTGGCGATAACTCAAATATCGCCTTAGGAACCAAAAGGAGTAGGTGATCAAGCTGAATCGGGCTTTGACCCGTTAGGCCATACAACCGTAAGCGTTACGACGCCGTATCGAAGCAGCCTTAAAACATTAGTTTTATGGAAAATGTGCACTCACCCAGCGGACTCGGACCCATAACTGTAGCTCAGCTGACATTTTAAGCGAAGACTGTAAACCCTAGAGCGTAAATTGTCGATCCCCGTGAGGATAAGCAGGAGAGGAGGAAGATTCCGATCAGATCGAATCGAATTAAAAAATGGCGATGGCTGCATTGAGGCGTGAGGGAAGGCGTTTCGCCACACCTCTCATTTCTCCCAACCCGACCAATGCTCTTCGTTCTTCCCTCATTCCTTCCCAGTTAGTTTTCTTCCTTCACTACTTTTTTTATAATCATTTTTCTTTTTGTATATATAAATATCTGTAGACGGTAATGGCTCACTTTTTTATTTTCTTATGCATATCTGTTATTGTACACTAGAGCATTTTTATTAACAAATTCCTAAAAATTAATGTTTATGCTGGCGAAGCTTGTATGAATTTCACTGGATTTAGATTTGTTGGTGAAATGATCATTTACGTATCGTAATTGGATATCCCTTTTTTTTAGATTTAAGAATATAGTAGTTATTTGGTCAGAAGGAAGGATGTTACCTTTAACTTTGACTTTATAGAGAGTTGTAATTGACATGGTCTGAGATTGGATAGTTGATTTTGGAACTTGAAAAAGGTACAGAATGTTAAGAGATTTTTGGAACGGAAGTTGCAAAGAAAACAATTGTAGAAACTGAATAAGTTCTCATTCTCAAAAATAAAAATGACAATTGGAGAAATCGATGAAGTTCAAATAATATCTAGTAATTGTAACTTTTTTTTCCGATGGATTATGTGAGGTTGCTGCACTGACATGTAGTATGTTTAAGTGTGCCTTTTTATATCAACAAGAGAGTGATGATCTCCCTTTCTGCTTCTATAGCAGTCTCATGCTCAGCAGTCAGCACCTTAGCTTAAAATGATATAAGTATTATTATCCACATTTTTTCTTTCAATCAAAATTATTCTGTTATGTTTCAGGAAAAAAAAACGAATTATCCTGTTCTGTTTCATAGCAATTCACTTTTATGACATATATTTATATGCAGGGAACCAGTCTCGTCAGGAGTTCGATGTATTTCAACTCAAGTTGGTAAGATTTAGCCGTAATCCTTTGATGCGCCCTAATTTCCTTTTTCTCTCCTATGTTCTCGTTAACTTCTCTACCAACTTTCTTGTTGGCTACATTAAGTACATTGAGCATTCCCTTGTGCAGTCAGAAACCGGATGAAGAGTGTTAAAAATATACAGAAGATTACAAAGGCTATGAAGATGGTTGCTGCTTCAAAGCTGAGAACTATTCAAACTAAAACTGAAAATTCACGTGGCCTATGGCAGCCATTTACTGCTCTTCTTGGTGACACTCCTAGTAAGTTCGTGATTATGTTGTCTGGATCTAACTAAATTATTGAATCAGTTAGCGGAGAAAGTGGTGAAAGGGTAGGGATAAATCACCTTATGGACTTTTCATGCATCCTTTCTTCTGCTGCCTATTTCTATTTAGCTTATCTAGTCTGTTCCTGATTCTCAGATTAGTCCTTACTAATTCTAATGTGTAACTGCTCCCTAAGGGTGTGGCACTAGTGGTCAATGAAGTGGAAGGAGACCATGAGGTCTCAGGTTCAAATTCCAATGGAGTACAAAAAATAATAGGTGATTTGCTTAGCCCTAGTGGATTGAGTTACCCGGCACCTGGGCTTGTGCTAGTAGAAGGTAGCACGTACCCAGTGAAATAGTCGGGGTGTGAGTAAGCTTGCCGGAACACCACCATCATAAAAAAATAAAAAGGAAAAAGCCATTGAGGTGGAATTAGTCATAATTTTTTGCATTTCAAGCGCAACCTCAGTAACCCGGAGATTGTCTAGCAGGGTTCATGTCACAACCCAAAACCTAACCCGTCGTGATGGCTCCTATCGCGATACTAGGCAAGCCGACCTTTCCAAAACACCTTCAAAATTTAACAGAAATGAATTAAGACATTTAAAACAACCGGAGTTTCTCATAAATATGGGGTAAAACCCAAATGAAACATAAGTGCGAAAAAATAGCCCGGCATCGGGGTGTCTCTAAGTCATGAATCTAGAAACAGAGTCTACTACAGTCAGTGTTGTGAAAAGCGCTCGCTTCAGTGCTTAAAGCGCGAAGCGAGACCTCGGGCCCTTCTGTGATGTGAAGCGTAGCAGGTTGAATAAAGCGAGCGCTTCTGCAAAAAAAGCGAGAAGCGTAAAAGCGACAGAAGCGAGCGCTTCTACATATTAAGGGTTGCCAACGTTAAAAAATTTAAAAGTTTATCAAGTTCAAGCCCAGGTATGTGATTTCTTCCTCCTTTTTCTTTTTCTTTCACTGTTTCAGTCCCAAAATAGCAGCGAAATGCTGGCAAATTATTTTTTCCCTTCAGTTCTTTTTCTCATTCTCTTCTTCATCTACTTCTTCTTTTTCTTTCACTGTTTCAGTGATAAATTGCAGCGAAATGCTGCCCAATTTTTTTCGTTTCAGCTACTGCCATTTTTTTCGTATACGTACTGCCATTTTTTTCATTTCATTTAATCTTGTAGAAGAATATGATGCTCATTTTGTGCTTTAATTGATGCTACTCTTTAGTTTTTACATTTAAGTATTGAACATTTGCTTACAGTTACATGTGTTGTCTATGCAGTATTGTTTTTTTTTTTAAAAATTCCGGTTCACTTCAAAAAAGCGAGCGCTTCGCTTCTCGCTTCTCGCTTTAAGCGAAAAGAGGCTTGTCGCTTTTTCTCGCTTTTCACTCTTCACGACACTGACTACAGTTTGTGCCAAATGCCAATACAAGAGAGAAAAGATAATAAGAAAGTAGAAACAAGGACTGCGGACGCCGACAACTACCTCGTAAGTCTCCGATAATCAGCCCGCGCATGAGCTCAGCGTCCTCCAGAACCGTACACATTTGGATCTGCACATGAAGTGCAGGGTGTAGCATGAGTACAACCAACTCAGCAAGTAACAAAATTAAATAAGGAACTGAGAAGCAGTGACGAACTATAATAATACATATCATTTCAAAAGTTTTCAGTAAAGAGTGAACATGCTTTCAAATCCGGTGGTATAGGTCAAATCAGTTCGGGCTCAAATAAAACATATATGAATCTTCCAGAAAATTTCACAACATCAGATAGCAACTAAGTGCAACAATAAATAAATGCAAGTACAACCTCTCAAAGCAACAGTCACTCAACTCATCTCAACAGCTCATACTCTCGGCTCTCAGCCCTCAATACACTCTCAATAGGTACCTGCGCTCACTAGGGGTGTACAGACTCCAGAGGGGCTCCTTCAGCCCAAGCGCTATATTGTTGCGGCGTGCAACCCGATCCACATATATATAGTCCGAAGGCTTGTTGCGGCGTGCAACCGGATCCAATATACCTCACAGCTCGTCACTCAGGCCCTATCTAAGTCACTAATCTCTCCAGCCCCTCGGGCTCACAGAATATCATAATAATTAGCCCAAACAGAGAATACAACAAGTATCAATAAGAAATGAGAGGGAACAGAGATATAATACACAAGTAAGACTATGACTGAGTACAAGACAACAATTGACAGTCAATTCAACAAGTATACGACCGCTGCGGGTCCCATCAGTGATATCATATGGCCTAAGCATGGTTTCTAACATGAAAGGTAGTCAATTATTCAAAGACAAAGAAAAACAAGTAATAACAATGAAAAACAAGTAATAACAATGGCTATTCGACTTTCCAGTTTCACGGGACGAACCAAGTCACAATCCCTCACGGTGCACGCTCGCACGCCCGTCACCTAGCATGCGCGTCATCTCCAAATATTCACATTATACCAATTCTCGGGGTTTTGTACCCTCAAAACCAGATTTAAGACTGTTACTTACCTCAACAACGTAGAAATCCTATTCCGAAATGCCCTTGCCTCTCGAATCAATCTCCAAACTCCCCGAATCCAGCCACAAGCAGTACGATATAATTAATATAAGCTAAAAGAATCAATCCCACAAGAAAACACGAAATTATAAGCCAAAAATCCGAAATTGGCCCGATCCCGCCCCCCGGCCCACGTCTCGAAATCCGACAAAAGTCACAAAACCCGAAAGCCCATTCACTCCCGAGTCTAACCATACCAAATTTACTCCAATCCGATAACAAAATCCCATTTAAAATCCCAAAAATTTAACTCAAGAACACTTCATCTTCTTCTCTAATTTTTCACCCCAAATCACAAATTAGATGATAGAATTAAAGATATAATCATGGGTTTTAACCAAAACCAAGTAGGAATCACTTACCCCAATCAACTCCACAAAAATCCCTTCAAGAATCGCCCAATTCCGTGTTCTCTAGTTCAAAATATGCAAAATGGGTTCAAACCCTCGTTTTTGAAATTAATATTGTCTACCCAGATTTCCTTCTTCGCGAATGCGACCGTCCTCTCGTGTTCGCGTAGACTAACTCAAACTGCCTCTCAACTTAACTCTTCGCGAACGCGAAGCTTTGCAAACTCAGACCTTCGCGAGCACGTCCCTCACCTCGCGAACGCGTAGAACAAAAGACTGGGGGTCCCCAGCTGCCTCACTCCCTTTCGTGAACGCGACGCCACTCACGCATTCGCGATGCACACACTGCCATACCTTCGCGTTCGCGTCATCTCCTTCGCGGACGCGTAGAGAAAAATCTCACCAACTCAGAAACACTCTTCGCGAACGCGAGGCTCCTCTCGCGAACGCATAAGAGGAAACCAGAAAAAAATGCAGCAACGAATATTAGCTATCTCATCAAGGCCAAAAATGATCTGTTAACCACCTGAAACTCACCCGAGCCCCCCGGGACCTCAACCAAACATACCATCAAGTCCCAAAACACTATACGAACTTAGTCGAGCATTCGAATCACTCAAAACAACATCCGGACACACACAAACGACGCTGAAACCTACCAAACCACGTCCGATTGACCTTAAATTTTGCACGCAAGTCAAAAATGGCACCACGAACCTATTTCAACTTCCGGAAATCCAATCCGACTCCGATATCAAAATTTCCACTGCCGGCCAAAATCGCCAAAATTCCAACTTTCGCTAATTCAAGCCTAATTCTACTACGGACCTCCAAATCACATTCCGGACGCGCTCCTAAGTCCAAAATCACCTAACGGAGCTAACAGAACCATCAAAATTCAAATCCGAGGTCGTTTTCCCACAAGTCGACATCCGGTCGACTTTTCCAACTTAAGCTTCCAATTAAGAGACTAAGTGTCTCATTTCACTCCAAAACCACTCTGGGCCCGAACCAACCAACGCGGTAAGACATAATACAACTGTAAAGCACAAAAGAAGCAAAAATGGAGGAAACGGGGCTATGACTCTCGAAACGACCGGCCGGGTCGTTACTGTTCACTGGACCACTGAGAATGTTTATCCCCAGATTATTTTGTGTGAGATACTTCGTGAATGTGGGAAAAAGGATAATAGGAAATTGTCCTCTTCTCTTTCTGCCTGTTGATTTGCGGTCCAATATCAATGTTTTATGCATTTTGATGCAACGACTAAATTTACATTTTGTGAAAGGGTTTTGCCGCAGCCTGAATACGTTTTGTTGAGGAGACTTTCTGAGATACATTTAACTACACCAAAGTTTATATATTTGATGCCATCAACTTTAAGCAGTCAACAAGAAATCTTCGGCTGATAACACATCTAACATTTGTTGCTTCAGGTATTGATGTCAAGAAGAATGTTATAGTTACCATTTCCTCAGACAAAGGTCTTTGTGGTGGAATCAATTCTACATCTGTCAAGATAAGCAGAGCTATTCATAAGTTGAATTCTGGTAAAATGCAAAATTGTTTTATATTGACTAAATTTGTTCTTCTGGAATTAGTTTAATATTTCTTTGTTTGCAACTACTAGGCCCTGAAAAGGAAAATAAGTATGTTGTCGTGGGGGAAAAGGCTAAGGCTCAGCTGTTGCGAGATTCGAAGAAGGACATCGAGCTGATCATGACTGAGTTGCAGAAAAATCCCCTTAACTACACACAGGTTATGATGTGCTTCCTTATTTACAACCTTGTGTGCAGCACGCCCACTTTTTGTTTTCCTACTTTTTGCCAACTATTTGTTGAAGTTGGTGCTGCTGTAGCTTACCCTGTGGTACATGGATTGTTCATTTGCCTTGGCGTACCCTTGTCGAACTGGTGTGACATGGGTGATGGTACTTTGTGCAGATTATTCAAAAACAGGCAAATTAGAAAGAGACTGTACCTGGCCGAATTATAATTTTAAAAAGGGCTGCATTTACCTTTATGGGATGCTTCACACAAACACTTTACGTACCTGCTTCAGATACTTGCACACAACTTAATTGAATCCAGACCATTAGCCAAGTCCATGTAATATAGGGCTCACATTTTTTTTTTTTGAGGTTTGACCTGTACATGAATCTATGATATAATCTTTATGTTGCATTTTCTTTCCGAAAAAGTAGACATTTGAAAGCTATGTCTCACTCGCCTTTAATTTCATTTTTCAGAAAGTCAACTTCGGCTGATTTAAATTCTTGTTGAGTTTTATACGTGTAAAGCAAACAAACTTTCCTTTTTTTCTCAAAAAACATGTTTAAAGCAAACAGTTTGATTGCAATGTTGCAACTTCAAATCTTTGTGAATTAAATGAAAATCTTATAGTGCCTGATAAGTATTGGAAGCAATACGTATGCACTGAAATAATATACCAACAGCTGTTTTGTATTGGCTTCTGTACGCTTTTCCTTCTACTGATATATATAATGTCTCTTGCAGGTTTCTGTGATTGCAGATGACATCTTGAAGAATGTAGAATTTGATGCACTGAGGATTATTTATAATAAGTTCCAGTCAGTTGTCGCATTTTTGCCAACAATGTCCACTGTACTATCTCCAGAGGTACCTAAACTGGAAGATCTTGTTGTTCACTATGTTTCTTTTTATTTTCTCTGTTTCTTGGAATAAGTCTTTTGTGATTTAATGTAGGTTGTGGAGAGGGAGGCCGAAGCTGGTGGAAAGCTTGGAGAGTTGGATTCATATGAAGTTGAAGGTGCTGAGACAAAGGCTGAAGTTCTTCAGAACCTAGCTGAATTTCAGTTTTCATGCGTAAGTTTGCCCTTTTAGTGTTATAGCGGTCTTATAAGCTTGTTATTTGTTCTCCACGGTTTCTAAATAGATGTGGTACTGTTTGTGGGGGTTTTTTTTGGGGGGGAGGGGATTGAAATTAGTCTTGACCGTGATTTCTGATGGATATATTTACTGCTAGTAAAATGATTTTTTCAAGGTGACGAATATGATACTGGCGTGTACTTAAAATTGGATCAATGGCAAAATGTCTTTTCCAGGTTATGTTCAATGCAGTTCTAGAGAACGCTTGTAGTGAGCAAGGAGCAAGAATGTCTGCCATGGATAGCTCCAGCAGAAATGCTGGTGACGTGCTTGATCGTCTCACTCTTACTTACAACAGGTCTTACTCTCCACCGTCTCTTTCACACATGCATTTGCACCGTCAAACTCTCAGACATGCTTACACTAGTCAAACAGAAAGACACAGTTTATCTCTCTCAAACTTGGCCTACACATTCCTTCAGACGCTCTATCCGGAAAAAAACAACAACAACAAAAAACCCAGTGTAATCCCACAAGTGGGGTCTGGAGGGTAGTGTGAGTGTACCCCTACCTTACAAAGATAGAGAAGCTGTTTCTGGTAGACCCTTCTATAGGGAAAAAAATTAAATAAATAAAGCCCCTCAAAAGTACCCTAAGCTCTCTACTTAGTGCACATGCTTATCTACATGTATGCAGTTATGAACCTACAAATAAATTGATATTTCCTTAATTGATGTCCAACATACTGCAGATTTGCTAACTAACTGGCTTTATATACACCACTAATAGTGACCAGTGGCTGCTGATACGTCATGATCTAAACAGATGACATTTGTATACTTTTGAGGATAACATATAATTTAGAAAGTTGATCGGTTCTTTTTTTGTCTGTCATTTTTACTGGTCTTTTTCTATTTTTATCTGTGAAACAGAACCCGTCAAGCATCTATCACCACAGAACTGATAGAGATCATATCAGGAGCATCAGCATTGGAGGGTTAGTTGGACAAGCTACTGCTTTTGTCTGATGGAGACAGAATAAAAAATCTGTAGGCTTTCTTAGCACCATGGTTGGCCAATTATCAGTTTTGATTTATGAATAATCTCCCGGTTAACTTTATCTCTGGGAAAAACCGGTTTCACTGTGGCAAAATAGTCACAAATGCCATTTGATCTGTTTCCTTTTATTCTTTGTATCCCGGCCAGAATTGCCATAACTTGGTCAAGAAAATTTTCTTGAAAGCTCTTTGTTATTATGCATGTTTCGTTTGTAAGTTGACACCTAGGCCCTTTCATCAAGTTTCTACTTTGTGAGCTATTCTGGTCTAATGCAAGGACTTTGTGACTGTTTCTAAATCTAATCTGGTTCTATCAGCCTCAAATTTTGCTATGGAACATTTACAGCCATACAGTTTGATTCTATAAAAATATTATGATGTGTAGTTTATGTTGTGCTCTTGCAAAGGTACCCAATTTCTTCAGAATGAAAGTGCATGGTTTAGATGATTGTAATTTTCTGAGAAGCTTAAGTTCATGTCAGTAATCCAATATGCCTATTTAGGAATGAGTGTTCTCTTGTCAAATGCTTCCCTTGGAACTTGCCCTGGGCAATATTTTGACTACTGCCATTGCTAAAAATTTTGTAAACATGACGAGTATAAATATTCAGTTACCGATTAAAAAAGTATTAATGCTAAATTGAGTTTAGGTTTTCGTTTCAGCTTAACAGCAGTGAAAGATGAGCTCATGCAATATAACTGCACTTATTTTCATTAAAATAGACCATACAAATCCTGCACTTATTGTTTGCTTTATCTTTGATGAAGAAACAGAAGATCACTTGCCACCTGCAGCAGATAACTACTATGTTATATTATCTTTCTGATACACTATTGTTGCAGTAGTGTTTCATTGTCAACTTTGCCCCCATTGACAATTTGAGTGTACTAAATGTGTTTTTTCGGCTTTCATATCCGAAATCATGAATAAGCACATCGATGCTTTAGGGGTTGAGGATGGATTTGTTCCCTCAGATGAGACTGTACAACTGCCAATCAGTTTTGGATATCTCCCACCAGTCATTCCCGTATTGAAGTGGAGGAAGTTGCCGTTGCAGCTGTTCATAATCAAGTAGAAGGGGTTTGGGACTAGAGCAAAGGAGGCTACCAGTCTACCCTCCCAAAATAAAGCGTAATAAATTGCTATGCATTTAAAAAGGTTGAAAATTTACTTTCCCTTGGTGTAAATCTTGAATTTAAATATTAAACTCTTTCCTACTTAGGAAAATAGACATTCTCCATTTGTAACCTTGTAAATTAATGCAACGTCGTCCTTGATTAAAAAAAAAAAAGGAGGGGTGCTTTACCCATTCATATTTTGAGAATTTAGAGATTCGCTTGTAAACATTAGCTCGCTCCCATAAAAAAAATTGTTTTATCTATTGAAGACTAATGGTTCTATTTTAATTTATAATTTGTGAGTTACTATGTTTTAGCTTTGGTAATGGTAATAGGAAATAGTATCGCTGTTGAAAGTGTACCAATTCTATATTCCTTTAATCTCTAGGCATAGAAAAAGTATAATCCACATATTTCTGGACAGCAAATGTCAAACTCAATCAATAGGTTGGAGCTTAACCATTGATATTTTATCTCTCAAGGAAATCAATTGGTCAATTCTTTCAATAACTCTTGGTATTGTTTTGATGCAAGATGGAATCATCTTCAGTGACTATTGTCGTTAGCAAATAGAAGTGAATGGTAATGGTCCTTTCTTGTCCTGATATGTTCGTTACAACTTACAACCCACGAGAGGAATGCCTAAATCCCCACAACGTGACAACATGTTCGGAACTCCACCTTTACAGGGGCTTTCTTCTTCGTCAATACTATATTCCTTCACAAATCTCATCTTTCCTTTTTACATTCACAAAAAAGCTATTCCAAGTTATTATAAATAAATGATTTCTCTTTTATTCCTACGCAAAGCTAGTTTTTTCTTTTGCTAAAACGTTGAATGATACTCTGTATGAATGTTTTAATATTTAAAACGTTATTATAGTGTTGCAATTAATTATATGTCACTAATTCATTGGTGTTTTGCCGTTCTGAAGTGAATAATAGATATATAAATTTCAATATTTCATACCAAAACATGGATGACAATTAAATCTTCAAATTGATGTAGTTTAGTAGTGAAGTAATAGAATTGTTATATTTACTTCTTCTTCTTTTTTATTAAAGGAAATATATTCCACACTCTTCATTTACATGAAAGCAGTACTAGATCCTAATATTATTTATAGGAACTAGGAAGTAAGTGCCTCAGCCTTAATTAATTTGGGTTTATTATAAATGAGAAGTTTAAATGTGAGGTAGGAAGAAAATTAAGGGCCACGCATATTACTGTCTGGTTTTGGAATTATATCTGTACTGCTAATGAAGTTCCAATCCTTTTTAAGTAACAATGTTAGTCCGTCTTTAAATGTCAATATCCCAAATTATCTCACGATTCAACTACAAAATTTTAAATCATTTGAGAGATCTTCTAATACTTCATGAGGCAGATTTATGAATTTAAGTTTTGATTGTCAATGGTAGATTCGGATTTTTGACATATAGCAGATACTCATTTGAAAAAGTGAGTTCTGAAAAATATATCTAAGTTTTCTTATACTTATTTTTCACATGCATATAGAATTGGATTTTCAAAGAATTAATTATGCTGAACACGTAAGTTCATGATTAGATCAGCCAGTATCGGTTGTAATGTGATAGTATTGCGAAATATGATTATGAATTTATGATCATTTGCAATAGTGGCTATGGCCTTTGGGTTCACTTTATTTGATGTGGTTTCTCTCATTAGTGCCCTTTAAGAGAAATGTAGTTCTAATGATAACTATTTGTGGATGCACCTTTATATCAAGGTGGTGGATCGTATATTTTAAAATGGTTCAAGGACCTTATTTACGGAAAGAATTAACTTAAATAGCCGTCTACTCAAACGCTTGTATAATCTTTATAAATTGCCTAGAAAGAGTAAACAGTAAATTCCAGTGGTAGATTTACGTTTTGAGGTATGGGCGATAAAGCACCCATTGACTTTGCCAAATCGTGTTATGTATTCTTATAGAATACTTAACAATTTAAATAATTGACCATGGGTACCTATTATGATCGTGTTTGACCACCATAAATTTACACTAAAATAAGTGAAACACCTACTATCTGTAAATCCTGAATCAACCACAGCTAAATTTGCCCGGTTATTTGTATAAAAATCCCTTATTTATTTTCTGCACGGTCCAATGCAAACCATGGCTACAATTAAGTTGAGATCTCAATTCCACCACCTTATCCCCTCTCCCTTTCATAAAACAAATAAATAAGCAGAAGTTAGCCGTTGGCTACTTTGAAAACCTGATATAAATATATTCCTATCACACGTTCCTCATGTCCATTCTTCAGATTTTTATTCATTTTATTAAGATTTACGTTTATTATATATACACTCATCTTGTAGTTGAAGTGTTGAACTTAGAATTGAAAGTTAAATATTAAATGAAACACATACCTGGTCTTTCCGATTGACAATTACAAGAATCTGACATTACATCTAATAATCCCATCTTTAAAGAGTTGAACAAGTTTTGTTTTCAAAAAATGGACATTACTTGAGATTCTAATTTTTTTTTTGGCTCCTTATAATTCAATTATGGGGAAAATATGAAAAGTTGAATTTGAATCATGGGATAACTCAATGACAAAGCAAACTATCAGATTATGTCTATAAGGACATTGTTATTAGTATTAAACATAATACGTCAGCTCTTTGATAATGTAATTATCTTTCAAACGATAAAAATATGAACGATAATACTATCAAAAGTCTAGATAAGCTCGTAATAAATTCATACATTTTGCACGATAATAGCGTGAAAGTACATATGAATTATGAGCAAATACAATAAATTTCAAACTAAAGAATAATCACTTTCAATAATTTATTACCCATTTGTCCTATATTATACTACAAACTTGGATCTTATATATCTTTTATTTTTCAAAAAGAATAGGCCAACAAGGATGAAAGTAGAAAATTAATTATCATCATCTCCATTTGGCTATAAAATTAACATATTTTAGTACAGGCTGGTTTTAAGGAAAAAATAAAGACTTGGAAAAGTGTAAAACCATATAAAATTTCTCCAAATATTTCTTTACTGTAAAAAATATCGCCTTTCTGTGTAGATAATGGGGCAAAATGAGGACCCAAATCTACAACTAAATGACCCTTCTCACACCAACCTGTGAAAAAAGCTGAGTCTTTTCTTTTTCTCTATCTTAAACAGACTCAGAATCCTTTTCAAGATTAATTTTTTCTTATTTATTTTCATCACTCCTTTTTAGTGTACTTTATATACCGGTGGCTGAGTTGGGTGAAGTTGTTTGGTGAAAATTGGTTGATTTTTATTGGTGGGATTTTGCACTTTACCTGCGCCTTTCAAACGAGTAGCCTTTAGATTCTTGCTATTTTTTTTATTGGATTTTTCCGGGGAAAATTGATTATTTCTTTTTATTGATGCGTCGTGCGGTGCAGAAAGAATGTTTTTTCCTATGTTTTAAAGGGATTGAGGTTCCTGCTCTTGGTTATTGAACATGGCTTCTGATTGTTCTTAAGGTTTTACAGGTTTGACAAGTCGTGTTTGGTTCGGAAAATTGAGAAAAATAGAATTATATCCGGGCATTGATTGTTCAATTGAAGAGTAATTTTTCCTTATTTGTAAAAATTTTTAGCTCTTTCTTTCCGGTTCCTATTAGGGTTCTTGACTATAGCTTCTCAAGAACAGAACTTTATTTTTTCCTTTTTACAGAACCTAGATAAGTTTTTCTTTGTTCTGGAGAATTAGGAGTAATCCTTACCTTTTTGTATACCCTTTTGAATCAAAGCAAAGAGATACTTCTGTTAATTGTGATTAGTGACCTCCAATTTGACTTGTCATTGGTACATTTTTTGTTCTTGATTCTGCTACTTAGATGATTGTAACAGGGAGATTCTGGTTGTAGAACTAGGTTAGTATTATCTGCTGTGAGGAATTGCAGTGAACATGGATATTTGGGTTGTGGCTGCAGCTGCCGGTGCTGGTTATATTGCCCAGCATTGGAAGGATCTCTTAAAAAGCAGACATGATTTTTCAGAATCGTCTCTTAAGTCTCCTAGTTTTCTAAGAACTGACTCATTACCGCATATGCAGCAAGTTCTGGATAATAATTGTTCCTCCCCTGTAGAGACACCGAGAAAGAAACTAGGTGAATGTCATGATCTAGAAGTGGCTTCCACTAGCACTTTGGCTGGTGAAAACCTAGGGATGTCGTGTGGAAGCATATGTGATGACATTAATGAACCTGGATATGAGTCATTACTTCCCCCTTCTACGACTGAATTGGCCTTTTCTTATGGTGGTAATGCAAGGAAAAAGAGCAGCCTCAGGAGTAGAAGAAAAATTGGGCATCTTATAAAGCCTCTAAATTCTCTAGAAAGTTGTCTCATGGCTCAATTATACAAGGAACATGGTGAAGTTGAGGACTTTATTTTTACTTCAAACTCTTCCCCATGGACACCAACAGCGAGGCCATTTATAGTTACCGATGGAAGCAGAATTATAAGCAGAGGTACTTCTAATTCCTTAAGTACCTCAAGAGGCGCTGGACATCATAAGCTGCAGGATAGCTTTTCACAATTGAATACTGTATTTGGAGTCCCTCAACTACCTAGCGTTGGATCTATGGAGCTCCAGGGAAAAGCCAAGGTGAAGGATCATTCCAGAAGATTTAGTGATTTCACTAAAATGAACAATGAGAGACACGGCAGTTTACAAGGTAATTTTTTCTGTTGGACACTGATTTTATAACTGTTTTCGTGGTAAAATTTAATGAAATAGATAGATTAGATTTTAGACTTTGGAATAGCAACATTCTTTGAAAGAATTTAAAACCAGTAGAGCCAAGGGGATGTAGCTCCCAGGTATTTTCCATCAAGATAATATGCTAATGCGCAGCTTTTTAAAATGATAGTTAACTTTCACACGATGAAACTCATGAATGATTTAGCCGTTTACCTGCAACAGTCGATGGAACACAAAATAATTTGTAAGCGAGATGGTCGTTTTGTACCTTAATCAGTGTCATGTCTGTTTCTTTCTTTAGACTTCTACTTCAGATACTAAGACTTTCGAAGCTCATAACTGCTCATGACTTTCCTACTAATGGCACAATAAGTAAATACTAACTTCTTCTTTTTTAGTAATACTAACAGCTCCTATTATCCCCCATTTTATGGTTGTCTTGAAATCAGGATCATCTCGTGGTGTGCTGCTTTTCTGTCTTGGAATATCTGTGGGCATAATATCTTCTTTCTGGAAAAATAGAAATGAAATGGATAAATTAAATGAGTTGCTGAGACAGTCAGAGAATTTGGTTCAAGATCTACATGAGGAACTTGAGATGAAAGATTCATTAACTGTGGAAGAGCTTGCCGCTGAAGATTGTGAGTCACAAGATACACATAATGATTCTTCAAACAATGGAGCTTTACATGAACCTTCCCCTAAAGGGAAGTTGAATAAGTCGTCAACAAATTACGATGAGGACTGTCAAAGCCAGAAGACAGAGGAAGAATCTATGAGTAAAATTGAAGCAGAGCTTGAAGCTGAACTGGAGAGGTTAGAATTAAGTATGAACTCGTCTAAGTTGGAGGGGAAACTCGCAGAACTAGATGAGGTAGGAATACTTTCTGATTCATTCATCTCTATGTCCCTTTTTTTCCTTTTCCCGTAGCAAAAATACAACTTGCTTACTTTGATACTCCATTCTTGCAAATGCAATTATCTTATTAGAGAAGTTAATTTAGGCATTATATGCACATAAGCATTTTGGTCCATGATCTACAACTGGTTAACTTTGACAGCTTATGAATTTATATTTTTTCAAGGAAGCCGTAGCGCTTATGGTTTGTAACGGATAAGCTTGATTTTCTTATATGCTATGCAAGATAGATACTTCCATCAGTTCTTGCTATTAGAAATAATTATTCAGGATGATCCCTCTGTTGCTTATTGATTTCTGGTGTTGATGTTGCATATTGTTGCTGAGCTCTTTAGTCTCTAATACTTCTATTAGTAGGATGTGTACCTTACATTTATTAGTCATATGATCAGGATCTAATATCTTTATTGAACTTTATGAAAATATATTTGTTGTTCTCTTAGACATTATATCCTTATGCTTTCTTCAGGTTTGCCCCTTTTTTCCCTCTCTTGCTATCTTCTTGATCTGGATAGTATAGATCAGCAACTTTTTCAGCTTATACTATGTTAGGAGGGCTCTTCTTTAGAAGATTGAGAAAATTTTACTTGCGAATTTGTTTTTGTGCTTCACTTTACTTGATCTACTGTGCAATTTAGGCATATCTTGTGTTTGCATTCTCTTTGTGTTGGAGATCTTCTTAATGTTTTCTTTTCCAGATTTTTGTTGAACTTTGTGGTCCGGCCCTTCCCCGCACCCTGCACATAGAGGGAGCTTAGTGCACCGGGCTGTCTTTTTTTTCTTGTCAGTCTTTAATCATCACTATGATCTCTAGCTTTTGCAAGTATCATCAATCTCAATCTTCATATCATCAATCTCAATCTTCATCAAGTTGCTCTTTTCCTTGATCCACTAATGAAGAAGTTCAATATTCATATTTTTACTAGGAGAACCATTAGGTTTATGATTGGTAGGATGAGTATCATCCATATTTGGTTTCTAGAAGGAATCTATGTTATAGTTTGAAGACTTCATAGCATAGTTCTCAGGAGAGACTTAGAAGTTATGACTGGTGCAACTCTTTTACATCCACTAGTAAATGAAAATGAATCTCATTGCTATACGACTTAACAACTAGAACCCGGTGCCAATAGGTTGCTTCGGTGAAAAGAAAACGGAAGACAACCTATACGTGCCATGTTAAGCTATACATGTATAGAGTCAGTTGTCTGCTATTTTAAAGAAGCTTTAATAAGTGTTCAATCTTTTGCAGCTTGATCCAGGCTTTGTGCCAGATCTAGCCGAGGGGGAGTTAAGAGCTGAACTCTTTAGTAGACAGGCCAAAGGTCAACCTTATGCAGATCAGGATGGTAGTGCAACCTCGACCCCTCGTCCTGTTGACTATGCTGTCTCGCCAAGAGAGCTGAGCTTACGGCTGCATGAAGTCCTTCAATCACAATTAGAAGAACGCCTCAAGGAACTTGAGATGGCACTTCAGAACAGTGAAAGGAAAGTTCGGTATATGGAAGCAGAACTTGTAAGTTCTTGGAGGGATTCCTCAAACAGTGAAGGGGGTTCTTCTTCCACCCATGGTAGTCCTGTAACTAAAGTTGAACAACGTCCAGCAGATCAGCCCGTGGTAATCAATTTATCCGGGGAAGCTTTAGATGCATATAACGAGGCTTTTGATGAGTTCACAAGGTTAAATGAGTCAGAGGAAGAGGATATTGCTGTTGTATCAGAGGTTAAGGACAGCAACCACCAAGAAAACTCGCGGTCACATGAACGAGACTTTGACTGGATTGAGAATGGTAGGACGAATGATGAAAGTGAAGATGGTGATGATGAGATGGAAAAGTTGTTAATTAGGCATATTGTTGAGAAAGCCAGGAAAGGCTCTCCAGCAGTTTTAAATGTGCAGAGAGCTTTGTTCTCACTTGATGATAATGAACATTGATATATTCCCAATACAAAGTAAAGAGGAAAAAAAGATTTTTGCAGCTAATTGACTACTTTTCATGCACCCACAACTTATAAGTCAATTTGCCTGTATTCTCAAATATGAACCTTTTTCAAACTCCCAAATCCTAGATAACTAGTTCTTTTTTAGCAGAATGTTTGAGCTTAATCAGCTTGAACTACCAAATGCCTCTGTCCCTAAAGGGTAGGGTTGGTTTTGGGGGGGGGGGGTAGCTATGGTAAAAAAGAACCTTATATTATTACTAATAAGGTTTAGTACAAAACCCTTCCAAGGTTGTTAGACACAATTAAAAAAATTAAAAAGAGGATGAAGAAGTTATAATTTACTGATTAAGATGTATCTTGCGCCTTAAGTAAGGGCTTACTAATAACATACATGGGATTTACCTTCTTTTCCTATTTTAGTTTCTCCCTAACAAGTTTCTTCTCTTACTTTTAGCCCGTTATTTCAGAAATTACAAATTTTCTCTTAATAATCCTTTTCCAAAAGCTCTTAAAATGTTATTTATGGACTTTATGATTTTAGAATTATATGTATAAAAAATGATAATAAAAAACTTTAAAAAGTGCACATGCATCCAATGTGGGTCATTATCTAATTAAACTTAAGCCCGACTTATAGCAAATGATTAACAGATCAGGCGTCCTAAATCTCCTAGGACTAAAACACTTAAACTTTTTACCTTTTCTTTTGGGGGTGAGAGTTTATATATTGTGCGTAGTTGCTTTATGATCATTCATAATTAGGTTTCGCCTACTGTGAAGAATTGACAAAGCTTTACACTTGAGAGGTTAGACTTCTCTCCCCTCTCCTCTTTCGATAATTAATACTACTACTTTATTTTTTTTGTTCATAAGCTGATTCCCTTTTTGGTTTTAGTTTTATGTTTTACTTTTTTCTCTTCGTTTTCATGTATATAGCATGTTGGCTTAGTTATGGAGTTCAAATTATTTTAGATCATCCCTTGCTGTTTTTTTAAAAAAATGCTTTTATAGTTGATTGTTGTCGTCTTGGTTATTAATTCATGTATTAATTGTCATGACTAGGGTAAAGGGGACTAGTTTTGTTCCAAATTATAACACAATGGAAAAGAAGAACAAGGCTCTCGGTTTAATTTCTTCTTTTCTCAAACGTGGGAAGCAACAAGAGGCAGCAGTTGAAGACGAATGGATATTTATGCTGGAAAATCAAATTGATGAGAAAAGGGAGAAGGAACAACAATTAGCAACGCTTTTAATTGTGGTTGGTATCGTGCTGCTTTATGTCAACTATTTTCCTGTGCTCCTTGTAATTGGGAAGGATTTTGGCTCATTTGTCTCCAGATTCGTTAACTTGTGCTGTGCGTTGGCTATCATTGTTACCGGTTTAATAATGCTCGACCCTAAGGAGATGGACAATCAAACCCTTAAACACTAGGGTTTTTTTTTCTCTTTTAAACATTTATTTTTGGACAATATTTAGTTGAGTTAAAGTTGGAAAAGAGTATTTGAAACTTTTTTATGTGGAAGTTTGCTGTCTTTGGAATATTATTTAATGTTAGCCAAGTTCCTTATAAATTGATTACAAAAGCTGTGATCACTTTTTTGCAATAATTACCACTCCTACTTAATTTGTTTGCTCGAAATATAGAGTTCAAAGTGTAGTTTATTGTCTTTACTCTTGAGTATTTTTGCTGAGTCCAAAACTTCTACTCTAATATATAGATATGCATTAATGTATGTGATCTTAGATCAATATTAATTTCAGTAATACCTTTTCCTTTATATTTTGCTTTCACCGACCTTAAATCTTCTATAATTAATATAATGTTATCTTGATTGTTAAATCTTCGAATTCGAATTGTTATGCATGGCTGTTCTCCATAAATAAGAAAAGTTAGTGCTAAGCAATATCATACATCTAATATGTAGCAGTTACATCTAATATGTAGGTCCAATTCTCGTCTATCTTAAAACAAACTAATTAAGGTAAAAGAGAACTACATATAATGTCTTTAATGTAATGATTAAAATCTTTGAGAAATACTCACTCAACTAATAGTAAATTAGGGGTCATTTAGTCGGCGGAAAAAGAAATAACAATTTTCAGATAAAATACGAGATTATTTTATTTTGCGTTTGGACATGAGTATTAATTACTCTCGAGAATCACTTTATAGTAAAATTGTGAGATTAATTATCTCATATTGGAATATTATTATCCGTCCCACCAGGGCCGGCTCTAACATGATGAGGGGCAAGGCATGTGCCTTAGGCCCCCAAATTTGGGGGGGGGGGGCCATTTTTTAAAAAGAATAGGTTTATAGGTATTTAAAAAATAAATATTTAATTAGTACTTTTTAATACAAAATTAGAGTTTTTAATATAAAAAGGAAATAGAGCTCTTTAGATATGTAAATAAAGTAATAATTTAACATATTTAAAAATTGATAGATGAATAGTTTTCGCAACGTTTCAGTTTTACTCTTTCATTAGATAATGTATACAAAAATTCACACTCCCTTTCTTAATATGTCTAAGTTAATCTTTCTTTTCTCTAATCTCTTTATATTTCAGAAACCCCTATATATTTTCTGTCTTTCTCTTTAATATTCGTACTCACCTTCTTTCTCCAATATTTCATTACTCACTTTCTTTCTACAAGATTTCATTAGCTTCACTGTTCAACAATACTTTTAAGCTTCCAATAATTCTATATTTCTATTGCTCTATAAAATATTATCTAATAGCAACAATATCTCAAGAAAAATTAAATGAGCTGGCTATATTATCAATTGAGTAAAGATAATTAGAGAAAATCGATTATAAAAATAATTATTAACAACTTTGTATTTCAAAAAGTTAGAAGAATATATTTCAAATAAAACGTATGTTATAACTATCTTTTAAAAATTTAGACCCCATATTAAACTTTTGCTTTAGGCATGCATATCCTTGAGCCGCCCATGCGTCCCACCAACCAAACGATCCCTATGGTGCAGTGCGTATTTAGAGATATCACTCCTCGCTTAGTTGGGCCAGACTC
Organism: Nicotiana tabacum; assembly: GCF_000715075.1. NCBI lineage: Eukaryota > Viridiplantae > Streptophyta > Magnoliopsida > Solanales > Solanaceae > Nicotiana > Nicotiana tabacum. The sequence goes on from NC_134083.1 coordinate 26,746,776, forward strand.
ATGTATTAGGCCAGCTTCCGAACTCGGGTCTAACTCGGGTCGGGTTGTCTCGACATCTATTAGGAGATCCAAAGTCGAAATTGGAAATACCCAAATTTTCTCACAGACCATCAACTGACCACTGAAAATCAAAAGGCAAATTTTTTGGGAGCTCCAATTCCAATGGAACAAAATCCAAAGCCCAAAAGCGTTCTTGATTCACTGGGTGAAGAAATAGTTAGAATCGTCATACCGGTCTCAATTTGCATGCTCATAGTGGTCATTCTTGTTTCAGTACTAAACACTGATTCAGATTCCTCAGGCCCCTCATTTACATCTGTAGCCACAATTGCTTACACTGAGAGCAGCTCAGACTCAACGTGGGACAAATTGAAAGGTGCCCTTTTGAATGCTTTGGTATTTGTTGTGGTTGTTACTGCTGTTACATTCCTTTTGGTGTTACTTTTCTACTTCAGATGCACCAAATTCTTGAAATACTACATGGGTTTCTCGTCTTGTCTTGTTTTGGGATTCATGGGTGGCGAAATATCTCTATTTTTGATATCAAAATTCAAAATTCCAATTGATTGCATTACTTTTGCATTGAGTTTGTTCAATTTCACTGTTGTTGGGGTTTTGGCTGTGTTTATGTCAAAGACAGCAATTATAGTTACCCAAGGATATTTGGTTGTTATTGGAGTTTTGGTTGCTTATTGGTTTACAATGTTGCCTGAATGGACTACTTGGGTGCTTTTGGTTGCAATGTCATTGTATGACCTTGCTGCTGTTTTGTTACCTGGTGGGCCCCTAAGGCTACTTGTTGAGCTTGCAATATCTAGGGATGAAGATATTCCTGCTTTGGTTTACGAGGCTAGGCCGGTTATTAATCATGATTCAGTTCCGAGGGGTTCTGTTGTGCAAAGGAGAGTTTGGAGAGAAAGACGGGACAATGATTTCGGCTCCAATGAAAATTTAGACTCTAGGTCTAACTTGAATGCAATTGTCAATTCTAGTTTGGAATCTAATTCTGGTCTTGAAAGGTTTTCGTCAATCGGCAGTGATGAGAATGAGAGGAATGCGGCTGATGTGGAGGACGGTCAAGTTTTAAGAGCTGAGTCTGAGCTGGCTGCACCGCTAATTCAACATAGGATAAATGTCAGAATGAATTTACAGGAAGGGTCAAATGATGATTTTGTACTTGAAGGAATCGGGTTGGGATCCTCAGGTGCTATTAAGCTGGGGCTAGGAGACTTCATATTCTACAGTGTATTAGTAGCCAGGGCTGCCATGTACGATTTCATGACAGTTTATGCATGCTACCTTGCTATTATAGCTGGTCTTGGTATCACTCTGATGCTTCTTGCATTGTATCAGAAAGCTTTGCCTGCTCTTCCTGTGTCTGTTATGCTAGGTGTCGTGTTTTACTTATTAACTCGGCTATTGCTCGAGACATTTGTTGTACAATGTTCTATGAACCTGTTGATGTTTTAGGAACATGATTTCCCCGTCAATTGATGGAGCTACTTTCAATCAATAATAATTCTTCACTCATATCTGTTATAACATCTTTTTATTATTTTGACCATGTTCCAAGTTGGCCGAATTGCATGTATGGATAGATTATCTGTAGCATGGTAAGTGTTTTTGTCAAATAAAAGAAAGCAGCTAGTGGTTCAAGATGTCCGAAATGCACAAGCGCTACTCCATGGATACGAGATACACGAGCTAGTGGTGGTATGTACTAAACTAGACCGTAGAATACCATTATATGCCAACATGTTGGTACATAGTTTATGCCTTTTATAGCGGTGGATGCATATCATACAAACGCCTTTTATAATTGGCACGTGACACAAACTATCAATATTCTTGCATTGGCAGTCTGCAAACATGCTTATAGTGACCAGTAACCTAAAGCAAGAAAGAAATTGATTATATTCTTTCTGAACACAACCAATTGTGTAGGATTCAGTAAGATCCCAAATCTCTACAAGCTTTGAAGTATTTTTCTATTTTTAAAGGATCACTCATAGAAGTGATTGACATCTTCGATCTAGGAAAAATAATCTCGGGGTTGATCTTGCCCCTAACGTTTGGTTCAAGTGGAAAAGGTTGAGGGATTTATGACTTAGGTCACATGTTGAGCCCTGCACAATGCGAATTAAGCCTGGTATCTAAGTGGAGAAGGGTAGAGGGGCAGACCCATTATCCTGAGTTTCGAAGGGTGCGGTTGGTCCCAAATGGATTTCTCGGTCATCAAACAAAAAATTCTCTGTTGATCTTTTTATTTTGAGTCAGATGTAGTTTACAGTCATTGTCTGAGAGACGTGCATTTCTGGAATATAATTAATGTTGTCTTTCATGATTGACCTTCACAAACACAAAGGTGATACAAAATCACAAGATTGTTCATCTTCGCATCCTTTTTGCCTTTTGCTGTGTTACTTTTATGTCGTGAACTTCTGACATATATTGACGTCAAATTGCTTGAGTGCCTTTGACAATATTCAGGGGGAGTTTCTTTGAGAATGGTAACAGTAATTTTCAGGGGGAGTTTCTTCTTTCCATTCCAGAGAAAATGTGCTTCAAATACCTTTTATTATCAAAATTTCAGCAGAGAGTATGTTTTATTCTATTGTTAAAGTAAGTTTTGATCCGTTTGAAACAACATGGCTCATCAGTGTGCTTGCCGCTATAGTCATGGAAACTATAACTTTCGCTCAAATTGATGACTAGAACATTAAGCCCTTAACACATATTATTAGTCCTTATTTTCCTTATTTGAAACGGTAATATGGGAACTCGACAATTATTATTAATCTACTGCCAAATTTTCCCATGAAGTTGATAGGAGTCATTTCATCTATAATACAGAAAAAGGGGAATACTAAGGAAGGTCTGAAGTCTCTACTCTCCAAAGCTGGAGTTGGCATCTTACGATATCTCTGCCTCCATTTACATTCTTTGTCAAATTCATTATGTCTAATTATCTATTTTATTCCGCTATTTGTTCTTTATACTTGTGATTGGTTGGACAGACAAGGAATATTTGGATTTTAGACGTATTATTCATGTCGAAGGTTACTTAGAGAAGTGTGTATTTCTTGTATAAAAGTCATTGCAAACTCATCGGAGAAGTTGCAGTTGCCCGTAAATGACTAAAGTTTCTCTTATGCTTGCAATTTCTTCTTGTTTGGAAAAGAATCATGTTGAATCAAGTATATTTCTGGAGATACTGTACGAGACTGAGCATGATTTTATCAGATCATTGATCAATGGACCTGAGTACACAAAGATTGTGATGTTTTGTTTTTTGTTGGTAAAATACTTCCTTCTATAGTGGTGCTGTTAATGGTAAAATCTTGTCGTTCTTTTTTGACGTTTCTCTGTACTGGCGAAAGGTAGTAACTGTGAACGATTTAAGTATTACCTACAATTATATGTTCCTTCCTTGGATTCCCAGCTCTACTCTGAAGTTTGAGTTGTTAAATGCAATAGAAGTGCTCTTGCATTTTTGCAATAGTAGAAGAATTGGAGCGACTCTCACATTGATTATGAAGCATACAAGCCGACCATGTTTACGGGATGACCATTTTTAGGTCAATTCTAGAGAAAATGACATTTAACAATTCATTCCGGTATTTAATGCAGAATTATTGAAAATGAGGGTTCCATAAATGCGGAAAGGAACAATTATTTCTGGAAATCAGATAATAGACTGGTACACTAATCTACAAGAATCCTATGTACCAGCACTAAGGAAGAAGTTATGAATTGGACAAAGAGGAAAGGAACAACAACTTCTTCTTCTGTCCAAGTTAATTGGAAACAAATCAATAAATGCCATCTTCTGTTGAAACCATCAAATTAAAAGGAATGCATATACCAAAAAGGTCATGATGATACTAGATTAAACTGGAGAACTATAGGCAGCAGCTATACAAGGGGAAAGGAAAGGGTACAAAGACACCAAGTCACTACTTAGTTGATAAATTACATATGAATGCATGAAAAAAGAGCATACACTTCAACCATAAAAATTCAACTTTCACCTCCTCCATTGATGATGATTCAGTGACTTTGTTGAACCTTGAAAAAAATCCAGGAGATACTTCTCCAACTCATCTTCAGTATACTTTATGTGCTTGTCACTAATAGATTTCTTCACATGTCCAATAAATGGCCTGTAGGCATGAACAACCTTTAACGCTGTTGAAATTCTCAATTCTTCTCTAAGCTCAATATCTGGGATAGTCCATCCTGTCTGGTTCTTGTACACATCCTCAAAAGCAATACTGAAATTTCTGCACCTCTCCTTGAGAACTGTCTTTCCTGATTTCTCATAACCGGTAATCAAAGACAAGATAGGACTCCATGTTATTCTCTCGTACCTTTTTTCGTGCTGCACGTATCTTACAATACGGTTTTTTATCCACTCATCACCAAAACAAGTTCTAATTTTGGAGTTCTTGATTTTCTGAACCATGTAATGGATGTTGTTCATCAGAAAGATGTGCTTTAAGGAACCATCTTTATATAAATTGGACCTTTTGTCAAGGTTGGATTCAAGCATGGATGCTACTGACTGCAAGTGAAGAGCCAATGGACATGAGAATTCAGAAGAAACGTCGAGCCTGGCCATAGCATCAACAACGCCTTCCAAATTCTGTACCTCTCTGTCCTCAAGAAGGAACTTCAAGGTATCACAATATTCTGAAAGAAGCATGAAATAATTGATAACGTACTTGGTAAGAGGATGAACACCTCCTCCGTAGAAGGGAGTTGTTGAAGTGTTTGAAGCAATGTGATTCCCTAACTCCAGAAAGATTGCTTTTGCAGAATCTCCAAGATTTTTCAGGAGTTCATGGTACTCCATTTTAATGAAACTACCCTGATTTTCACAAAACAAAGCATCCACGTCTAGACAAAGATCTCTTAGAAGCTCAAACATATCAAGTAAACAAAAAAGGCGTTCTGGCCGAAGGGGGCCAATAGCTACAGCTTGGCCAAAATTTAAAAGACACAACATTGCATCCTTTGAAGCTTCAATGAAACAGTTTGAGCTAACAGATCCAAACTCACCTAGAAGTTGATCAAAGAGGTTTTTCTCACTAGGGAGATAGAATGCAATAACGTTCTTCGTTGCCTGGCGCCACTTCTTTATTCTGCAACTCAAACAAGTCCAATCCATTCTCAGCACATCTTCAATGCTGGTTTGTTGCATACAGAAAAGCCTTAAGTAGTCATTTAATGCATCTTTCCAGAATCTGATAAAGACCTGGCAAAATTCCTGATCGTAATGTGAAGCGAACATTACATCTGCAATAGACTTGACATGAGGAACAATATATGGATGAACCAAATCCATTATACATTCTTCTGATTCAGCTCCACTACTCTCCCTGCAAGAAGTTCCCACAACTGAATCATTTTCAGTTGAAACCATCGACTCCTCATCCACAACGAACTCTTCACACGAGTGGAATGACACATAATCATGCCCAAAACACAGCTTATTCTGTGCAAGAATGTTGATAACTTCTTCCTGCAGTTTTGCCATTGCCATTTGCAACACACTGTGAGCTTGATTAGCTAGTCTGTTTTGTTTCCCATTATGGTTTGGAGCCACGCTTTGCAAGGTCACCGTTATAGTTCGAACTTCTTCTACAGCGTGCAGGTACTCAAGAAGTTGTGAAGGACCAGCATCCCATATCTTCAAGAAATTCGACTGCAAAGTCAAGATCTTTACCTGAGCTGACTTGAACCTACCTTCAATCTCTCTGAGACTTGAGGTCTCATCCTCTTTTGCTTCAGTCATTGCAGCCAAGTGAATGTCAAGATCGGCTAGACTTCTTCTAACTTCAATGCTCAAGCTCGTGCTGGCTCGTAACGCCTTCACAAGGTGATGAGCTGCAGCAATTATGTGTTGTTCCCCATCAGGAACTGTGACCACTGATTTATCATCACCCATTTCCAGGCAAAAGGTACAACAGGTTGGGTTAAAGTCAAAGGCCTAAACTTTGGATGATCCTTCCTCCTGAATCTTGAAACTAACCTCAAGCTCTATTTTTCTGATGAAATAGGTAATCAAGAGGCCTCTCCGCCCCCTTTCTTTCTATATGTTTTCTGATTGGATCAGAAATTCAGAAACCAAGACTAGTAGCCAGAATATACCTCATAGATTAACATCAAGTCCTCAACAGCCCAAGAATTCTAATGAAATAGGACATGTTTCAGCAAAAAGACACCAACTTCAATGTTTACGCAAAATTGGGATGTACTTCTCTTAAACCTTTTATACGGTCACTAACATTAAAAGATTAGAAGGCATCAGGGGACAAATTCCAGAAAACTAAGGCAAACATCCACAAATCACATGATTGCAACAATATAATAGAGTGTACACAGTACAAGACAATCATCTAGACATCAACTGCCAAATACTGTTAAATAGAATGTTAAAACAGCAACATGACAAACACAAAGTTTAAGTGCTAAAGATATGGACAAAAGGGATTAAACAGAGTGTCTAGATGAAGAAGCAAGAAAGTATATGAAACCTCAAGCCAAGATTGTGCTTGTTTCTTGGAGCTCTCTCATCAAATATCTTTTGAGTCAGGAAAAGAACAAAAAATATCTACAAAACATAGTAAAGTTACTAAGTTAGGGAGGATGAGATGATAAGATATCAAAAATAGAGTTTCTGAATAGAAAATTTACACTTTTACGCGTTTTGTTGGAAACGAATGGTCCTAAAAAAATAAGGACAAAAGGGCACATAGTGGGAGTATTAAGGATTGAGATTTTCCACTAAGAGAATGGGTTTATGAGAAAAGTACTAGAACAAGTACTTTCCACTAAATTACATGAATATGTTAGTAGTCAAAAATGAAGAATGAAACTTCCTTGGGATTTAATCTTTTGGAATATAAACTAAGCAAAAACAAATTCAGCGTACCTACTGGAATAAAACTTGACGCTATTTCTTTCTGCTTAAATAAAACCAGAATTTCTAATTAATATTCTTGGCAGTGCTCTGTCGCACACATGGTGCCTTTGACTATTGACTGGTGGAGTATTGAGAGACATGAAATATAATCCACCCACCGGACCGCGACCAATTAACGTTGACGTGTTAATGTTGTACCAGTCAGACTGACGTAGGTGCCTACGTGTACATGTTCCTCTCGCTTTTGTCAGCTTTTTACTTACCACGTAAGAAGTAGTATAAAATTTAGAGCAAAAGATATCGGCTTCTGAAAAAGAAAAAAGAAAAAAAAATAACAAGTTTGGACTTGTTTGTTTAATTATATTAGCGATTGTTTGGTTCAACGTATAAACAAAAATAACTTTAACTTAAAATTCTGTGTAAGTTATAATCCGATACCATTTTTGGTTGGTCGTACAAAAAAGTGGCGTTTAATTGACCTATTAAATTTTTTGCATTGCAAATGTCCGCATAAGTTATACAAAAATATTTAAAAAAATTTATATAATAAAACATGAAATAAAGACATACATTAGCAATATATGTAAAAGAGTTACTTCCTTAGGTGTTGACCCCACGCTACATCTCACAGACATGGCCGGATACAGTAAGAGCGAAGCAATGCCACGTGACATCACTTCGTCGTAAATTTTTGTTAAAGGTATTATATAAATAATCTACAAAATACCATGTAACCTAGAAAAATTATTAATTGTGACACCTATCAAGCGCTTCTTGGCCGGTTGGTATAGTGCTTGATTTCTTTGGGCAAGGTGGCAGGATCGAACATGCCTTATGGGTTTTATATCCTCTCTTCTTCTTTTTGAGGATTTTGGCTAAAAATAAGGACAAGAATTTGATCCACTACTCGGAGAAGAATGCATCTCTTGGGATAGAGACCGGAGAGTGTTTCATTCATCGGCTTTAAACACTTCGGCTTTCATTGTATTTATTATTTTATGGGTCAATTAAGTTATTTTGTTACTTTTTCATTCTTTGATTCTTTCACTTTTTTGTTAGAACTTCTTAAAATAGTTTTATTTTATGAATGTACTATATAAATTATTTGGGGTTCTCAAATAGATATTTTACTTTATAGTTCAACTTAAATTTCAATACATTATCCTAAATCATCTTTCAAATTTTAAAAATCAAGTTCAAAATCTCAAAATTCATCTAACTTGGAAGAAAGAGCCAATGGTCGGAGCAACATCGACAAAGTGAAAGAGTTGATTTAAATTCCTTAAAGGTTGACCCTGAAAAAAGATTGACAACTCAAAAATATTATTCAAATAACCATGATGCAATAAGAAGAGCATATCTTTAAAAAAGGTCTTTTTCGACCTCGAAATTATAATATTTCTCGAAAAAAATATATGATAAATTTGTTGCTTTGATCTTCAATGGTTTGTTAAGCATTATGGGTTGGAGTATAATGTAACCAAATATGTGACTTTTTGCTTCTATAATTACTTGATTCAGACTAAATGCATTAATCAAGCGGGAGAAAATGTATTTTCAAGTATAAGATATACACTCGAGCGGATACACCAAGGTTGAAGCACGATCGAAAAGGTAATTTTTTTCTTTCTTTAAATATGACACCGCTTAGAGAAAATTTTGCGTACGCCACTGCTTACAGACGCTTAAAGTTTTTTCTAAACTGGTGGTGTGTGAGTCTAGAGGTATTGGCGTATTGCGAGGAGTCAAATTAGAAATACTTATTTGTATATTGGTCAAAACTTATCTCTCATATGATCAAACCATGTTAACATTAAGTAGGCATTCACAGACCGCCATGTGTCATCACTATAATTTCAATAAAAACCCGCCCAAGGTCGAAGTGGTTCCTGAAGCGATGAAGGGTGCGGACGAAGAGTTAGCAAGGATCAAGGTTGGGAAGTCATCGCAGATCAAGGTCGAGGTCGAGCATCTTAGATAGAGTTATAACGGCTAGTTTTAGGATATGACACAAAAAAAAAATATTCTAGTGGATAATCTCTATACCTGTATTATTAGAATTTTTAGGAATATGTTCCCTATAAATAGAAAAAGGCATAATGATAGGGGACATGAGATATTCATTTGTAAGAAAACACATTGACTTTATAGAAAGAATCAGACCATATTACAAGCATACGAAAATAACCTTTTTACTAAGATTCTTGTCTAACATTTCGACTTGATCCAAGAGCAACCTGAGTATTCCAAGGCTCATCAATCATTCATCATTGTCAGAAAGAATATCTGCAGATCCCACCCCTATTCGGGTGACTCACATATTTTTATTTACTTCAATACTATTCATTGTTATTTGTTATTAGTTAATGCTATCTTCCACCCTTTTGGATCATTGAATACTGTTATTATTGCTCGTATTTATTGTCACCCGACCAAATATACATATCATCTACCATAAAACCAATAATCTTGTCTTTTGGATATTATTATTAGCTAAGAATGACTCTATTTTACTTAAATTTATTTGGATGAGACCAGATCTAAATTTTTGGTTCAAATAATTTGGCGCCGTCTGTGGGGACTTTTTAACTAATGCTTTAGTTTCCTGTAGATTTACAACTCACGTGAGTCACTAACCTAACAAATCACAAGATCTTTCTCTTTCTATACACGTGCGGCAACCAACATGGCAGGTAACTAAGGAGATAAGACTAAAGTGACATGTGACTTCCCTGGCAATCTTATGAACTCTATCAACGAAAGTTGTGAAACGCTAGGCAATTACATGACACCCACTACCTCCCCCAGGCGCGAGAGGTCGCCTCTCCCCATTACAACATAACAAAACTAAATGGAAAAGGGGCCTCTACGTCCACAAGAGAGGGTACGTTGTCGGCCATGTTGACCGATACACTAGCAAGCGTGCTCAACAAACCTGTTCCATACACAACAACAGAGACCTCAAGAACCCATACAGTGCAACAAGCAGAAAAACAGGGCGACCAACCTGACCCTCCCACACCAGGTATGACTCACAATATTTCTAACAATGCAGGCAACAACGTCATCGTGGCTGTTCTAAAGAGGATGGAAGAAATGAAGAATGAAAATAAATCGGTCAGAGATCAAATGATAGAACACCAAGAACGAGTCGACAAGATACTGGGTGCCCCTAAGATAATGCCAAAGAGGGACGCTGGTAGATTCGTAGAACAACCGTATAGCGAGGGAGCAACCACGCATGCCATACCAAAGACCTTCAAAATGCTGTCGTATCTTAGGATATACGATGAAACGACTGACCCCAGATATCACGTGACTTATTATGCCGCCGCCGTTAAGGGCAACGACCTCACCAACGAACAAGTGTCCTCTATTTTGCTGAAGAAATTTGGCGAAACCCTTACGGGAGAGGCTTTAACATGGTACTCACAGCTACCGGCCCGATCTATAGAAACCTTCGAGGAAATGGCCGATAAGTTCGTAACGGCACATGTTGGGGCCAAGAAAGCCGAAACAAGAGTAAATGACACCTTTATCATCAAGCAGTCCTTGGGAGAGGGACTAAGGGACTTTCTCGCCCAATTCAACAGGGTAAGGATGACCCTACCGAACGTGTCCGAAGTGATGGCAGTCGCGGCCTTTCATAATGGGTTGAGTAGAGAGAGTTCAAGAGCGACCATAAATTTGTTGAGTCGGTTGATGAAGTATCCTCCAACCACTTGGGATGAAATCTATAATGCTTACTGTGCCGAAGTCTGAGTAGATGATGATGACCGTAACAGACCAACTCGACGTCTCATCTCAGTACAAGCTGAGCCTAGGAAATAACGAAGAGATAACGTAAGGAGAGATCACCCGATCTCACGACCGAACAGGGAACGACATCATACATACGTCAGGGGCCCCGCCAAGCCCTCTTTCTGATATGATGAATGTCTATCTAGGCCAAGGACGGGGACTCACCGAAGTAAGAGAGGTATGACCCCTTTATTGTCTACTCATACTTTTTGTGTGTCACCTACAGAAATAGTCTATGCCCTGATAAAACTCGAACGAAGGTGAAGTGGCCGCCAAAGATGAGGTCCGACCCAAGCACTAGAAAATCCTACGCCCTCTACGAATTTCACTAGGAACGCAGACACAAGACAGAAGGCTGCATCGCCCTCAGGCAAGATGTTGTGATCATGTTGCAACATGGACACCTCAAAGAGCTGATGAGCGACAAGGGGAAAAATAACCTCGCTAGAGGTCGTGAACACCAAGGCCCGCCAAAGCCGATGTCACCAGCTCACACCAATAACATGATCATCGGTGGAAGCGACGATTCCTCCATCAACGGCGTCAAATTCACTGCCACTCACAAGCTCAAAAAGGTCTATCACCTACGAACGGTATGACGAACTCGAAGAAAGTATCATCTTCGACGAGTCAAATGCCGACGGTTTGACTTTCCCTCACAATGATGCTCGCATCATTACTTTATGAATTTTATATACTGATGTCAAACGTATCATGTTAAACGACGGGAGTGGAGCGTGCATTAACCATCCCCAAATCTTCACCCAGATGATACTCGAGGATAAGATAGTGCCGCGCTGCATCACACTAACTGGTTTTAATAATGCAGTTGAATAGACATCGGGTGAAATTACACTCCCCGTCTTGGCCGGCGGCATAACTATGAAGACAACATTCCACATCATGGACCAGGCCACCGAATATAATTCCATAGTAGGACAACCATGGATACGTCACATAAGAGTTGTCTCCTACAGGTTATATCAAGTAGTCAAATTCCCAACACCTTGGGGGATATTCAGCATACGGGGAGAGCAATGTATGCCGTGGGAATTATACCGCATCGCCTCAGACAATACGACAATCCAACAGAAGAAAGACACGGAAAAGAGGCGTAGCAATCATCAGGGTCGAGGTCGATGCAAGAAAAGACCAGGGACATCATCATGGATCCCGAAATAGTTGAAATAGCGGACTCAACTATAGAGGACCTCAACCCTATTCAATTAGACCCCAGCGAGTCCAGCAAAAAGGCCTACATCGGTTTCAAACTACGAGAACGAGGTAAATTTAATCAATTTTTAATAACTAATGCGGATTTGTTTGCCTCCAGCCATACAGATATGCCTGGCATCCCCAAGGAGACTTCCACACACAAATCAAACGTTGATCCATTCTATGCACAGTAAGGGATACCGGAGCAACTGACTACTAAGAAGCAAGTCCAAAAGTAGACTGGTTGAATCACCGCCCTATCGAGATTTATCTTGCGGTTGTCCGATAAACGTTATAGATTTTTTAGCGTACTCAAAAAGGATAACGGCCTTGAGTGGACACCCGAATGTGTACAAGCTCTACAACAGCTAAAGGCATATTTACCATCGAACTCGGGGAACATATCCTCGTCTATCTGGCCATCTCCCAAGTGGCAGTAAGTGTAGTATTGATCCGAGAAAGCAAAGGTATGCAATCTCCCATTTATGACATTAGCAAAACAACTGTCGATGCTGAGACGAGGTACCCATACCTCGAGAAACTGACCCCGACACTAGTCATAGCTTCACAAAAGCTTAGACCTTATTTCCAGTGCCACCCTATCTCGGTCGTTACCACCTTTCCTCTAAGAGGCATTTAACATAAACTCGAATTATCAGGGAGGCTGGCCAAGTGGGACATCGAGCTAAGCGAGCACGATATCACATGTCAACCGCGAACAACGATAAAGTAGCAAGTGTTCGTCGCCGACTTTAGCGCAAAGATAATGCTTGAGGTCGAGAAGGAAGTTATCCAAGCTTCTCTCTAAACACAAGATCTCTGGGTCCTATGCACAGACGGTGCATCCAATACTTCCAGATCCGGACTGGGACTCGTACTAAAGGTCCCTACCGGCAAAGTAATTCACCTGTCCATAAGATGCCCAAATATGACTAACGACGAGGCCGAGTATGAGGCTGTAATTATAGGATTGAGACTAGCACTCAAGTATGGGGTGAGGCGGTTAAAGCTCCATTGTGATTCCCAGCTTGTAGTCAACCAAGTCACACAGACTTTCCAAATAAAAGAACAAAGATTGAAAAAGTATCATACCAAGACCTGCAAGCTGCTGCCCAAGTTCGACAAATGCCAGCTCTACAAGATCCCGCGCGCACAGAATATCGAAGTGGATGGCCTCGCCAAATTGACCGTAGTTACCAAAAGCATCATTACCAGAATAAAAAGTGTAGTCCACCTCCTCAACTCGATGCTAGACCAAATCGAGCTACGATATGTAAACTTAACTTGGGATTGGCGCAATCGTATTATCGCCTACTTGCAGGACGTCACACTCCCAAACGACAAAAAGGAAGCCAAAAAACTAAGAATGCAGCTAGCTAGATACAACCTCCTTCACCTCGACCTATACAAGAGGACATACGGCAGCCCTTTGGCAAAGTGTTTGGGCCCAAACCAAACCCAGCGCATCCTCAAAAAAATCCATTGCGGTGTACATTCCGGCAATCGAGCGCTTGTTAGGTGACTCATACATGCAGGATGCTACTGGCCCACCATGAAAAAAGACGTCTCAGAATTTGTGATGAAATGCAAACAATGTCAGAAATACCCCCCAATAATTCACCAAGCAGGTGAGCATATCCACTAAGTTACCTCACCATGGTCGTTCATCAAGAGGGGAATGGACATCGTGGGCCCCCTCCCAGCTGGGCGAGGTAATGTATGATTTCTTTTAGTTATAACTGACTATTTCTCTAAATTGGTGGAAGCATGAGCATTCGCCCAAATACGCGAATAAGAAGTAATCACCTTTATATGGAAAAACATCATATGTCGATTTGACCTACCCAAAGAGATCAGTTGCGACAACGTACCCCAGTTTACAGGAAAGAAAACTACCGAGTTCTTCGAGAAATGGCAGATTAAGAGGAAACTTTTAACACCATATCACCCAGCGGGTAACGGGCAGGCAGAATCCTCCAACAAGTCCATATTAAACATCATGAAGAAGAGCTCGAATATGCTAAGGGACTGTGGCCGAAAATACTCTTAGAACTATTATGGGCATATAGATACACCCCGAAAACAAGCACAAGAGAGACACCATACTATATGGTTTATGGAACCGAAGCCGTCATACTGGTCGACGTCGGGGAACCCAGCCTACGGTACTCCCAGGAAATTAGTACTATTAACGACGAAAGTAGAAGGTAAGAACTCGACGAGATCGACGAACGAAGAGACATGGCGTACATAAAGATGGTCGCTCAAAAGCAGCAAGCGGAACAATATTACAACAATAAAGCAATGGTCCAGCCGCTCAAAGTCGGGGACTACGTACTCAAAGCCAAAACCCAAGCAAGTAGAGATCCACGAGAAGGCAAACTGGTAACAAACTGGGACGGTTCATACAAAATTACTGCCAAAACAAACAAGGGTTCATTCTAACTAGAGGCAATGGAAGGAAAACAATTACCAAATAATTGAAACATCAGCAACCTCAAATACTTTAACTTCTAAAAGGAAAAAACACCCCCAAGTCATACTCTTTTTGTCTCATTAGGGTTTTCTCAAGGAGGTTTTTAACGAGGCGGCGAAAGGGACATTTCAAATCAAAGTATGCGAATGAGGGAATGCTTTCTCTTTCATTACCCGACTCCTCAATACTCTCCAAGTCGAACAATAAAGGGACTAGATAGCCTGGGACTAAGACTGGAATGCCAGCTAATGCCCAAAGTTTGTAACTTTCTCCAATCATGTAATCAGAGCAACAACGTCAAAGTAATAAAAACTTACGTTTATCAAAATCGCCTTAACAAAAGGTTAAGTTCGACCCAGCTCGAATAATACCTATCGGCCCTCGGCTACACCTTAACAAAAGGTTAAGTTGGAACCAACTAGAACAACACCTATCGGTCCTTGGCCATACCTTAATGAAAGGTTAAGTTTGACCCAGCTCGAACAATACCTATCGACCCTCGGCCTCACCTTAGTAATAGGTTAATTTCGACCCAACTCGAACAACACATATTAGCCCCAAATTGCCTTAATAAAAGGTTAAGTTCGACCCAACTCGAACAACATCTAGAGACCCTCAACCATACCTTAAGGAAAGGTTAAGTTTGACCCAGCTCAAACAACATCTATCGGCCCTAGGCCGCACCTTAATAAAAGGTCAAGTTCGGCCCAACTCGAACAACACCTACATTTAACAAAAGGTTAAACTTCGACCATGTTTGAACAACACATGTCATCCCTCGACTACGATGTAACAAGAGGATAAAATTTGACCAAATTCAAATGACACTTATCGGCCCTCGACCATATTTCGATAGAAGGTTAAACTTAACCAAACGAGAAGCTAAGTCCAACCAAGTTCAAACTTAACCGATCTATCCTCAAACATGGACAAAGGGGTGATTCAACCCACAACTATTCAACCCAAAGAAAACGACTAGTTAAAGGACGACAACAAAAGTTTGAAGGAGCAAAACACGCAAAGCATAAGAACAAATCACGGCAAATAAGAAAGGCTTAAATGAAAGCAAACTATAGTCAAAGGTTTCTTAAAAAGGCTCTTAAAGACGCCAACAAAAATAAACAAAATTATAAAAAACAAACTACTATTGGCCATCGCCATCACGACCCACAACATCATTATCGGTCTGGTCTTCAACGCCGTCACCGCCCCAATCTTCTGCGTCCTCTCCCTCATCGCCCGGAGGGTAAATAGAATTATACCATACCTCATCCTCAAGGTGATCTATATCATGCTCCCCATTCTCATCCTCTTTGTCAGGGCGAGGCGTAGCCGGGTCGTAGCCACAAGCAACCCGAGCCTTGGCCCGAGCATCCTCAAAGTTTGCGGCAGGAATGGAACCCACCACGTGTAACTTACGAAGCACATCCAGTCGAGCCTTGGCATGAATTCATTCTTCATACAGCTCACAGGGGATGTTGGGGAAGCCAGAAGTCGTAGATGAAGAAGGTCGTGCAAGAAAGTTTGGCCTTCTCAGCCTCCAGAGCAGCAACTCGATCATAGAGATCGGAGGTATCTTTTTCCAACTCCCCAATCCTTTCATCAAGCCTTTCTTCTTTAGCCTTCGCCCTCAACATATTATTTTCTCGCTTAGAACAAAGGGTCCAGTTCGCCAATTCAAGGAACTTCACCTTACTCCGAGCCTCCGATCAAGCAAACTCTGCCTTATCAAGCTCCTCTTGCTTATCGATGACCTCACCGCTGAGAGCCTCCGCCTTGAACTGGCACTCTTTAAGTTGGCCTCGCAGCTGGACCACTTGGGCTTAGAGATCATTGCATTAGGTGTCTACACCTCTACTAAGCTCAAGCTCCTCCTCTTTGCTCCTCAACGTCCCTTAAAGGACGCTACATTTCTCTACAACCCGCATCAGCTCTTCGTCCCTCCTCTTTAAGTCCTCCCTCAGGACCCGCACATTGCCGCCTTCGTGAAACCGATACCAGAGCTCCCGATTGTTTAACCCAAAAAATAAATTTCTCGATCAAAGTCAATATCAAGAAGGAATCAGGTTACTGATAACCAAAATTACTTCACTTTCTTAGAATGAAGAATAAAAAGAATAATGGAAATAGTAGATAAGGAAAAAGAACTCAAAATAGATTGATAATCACTCTCAGAGTAAGTAAAAGAACAATTGCATATATCGACCAAGATTTTAGATACCAATACAAATGAGGATCAGACTCTTATATAATGGTACATAATTATAACGGTTTCCCTACTTAATTCTGGCTTGTTAATGGTATTAATTGCTTTGATTACCCGTTACTATATATAATTATAACGATAACATTAATGACTAAAGATTCTTCATAATCACGATCAATGCAGATTTCCCTTCCTTATTTCTAAGAGTTTAATGAACCTTCCCTCTTTATGGTCTTCATTCATTTCATACCTATTTCTTCTTTTCCAGCTATTAAGTCTGGTACCTCTCCTGGCAAAATACCGGGGGTTATTCCGCTCGTGCCTTTTAATTTTTCTAAGTTACTTAACTAGATTTGCCACTTGTCACTTTGTTGATGATCCACGTGTCATGCTTTTTTTCACCAATACATATAGTCTCCCTACTTTCTGAATATTCGCAATTAAATATTCAGGAATTGTTATTTTATGGCGGGAATTTCTTGCTGCCTTTTCCTGATTATCATAATTCCTTCTTCATAATCGCTGAGACATACGTCATGTCCATTTAATGTTCAGGACACGTGTCCTGTTATAATTGGATATGCAGTTTGCCACAGTCACAAAGTGATGGTTCTATGATGACAATTCATAATGACCAACTCTTATGATGGTTGCTTTTTCCTATAAATACTTCATCATACTCAATTTCAAAAGTCCCTTTTTGATAGCATTCTAGGAAGCTCAACTCTATGCAAGGACAAGGATGTCAAGCTAAAGAGTTACAAAACAATGCCATTAGACGTCAAGTGCAAATAAAGAAGTTGTTAATTGGGAAGAAAAGCTCAATGATAAAGGATGTGAATTGGATAGGTGATAGCATCAAGGACACATAGAGTTTTGGAAGCACCAAGAAATCTAATTACGAGATCTCAAGCTAAAGAGTTGTAGACTGAGGTTGCCGAACTTCAATGTCAAATAAAGAAGCTTTTAATTGTAGAGGAAGAGCTCAATCCCAAAGGAGATGAATTGTCCAAGTTTTACAATTATTTGGTGGCCCAAATTGAAGTCCAAGAGGAGGAATATTGGGTCGCCAAGTCAGCCCTTGAAGTTCACCAAAAGGGCTCAAAATGAGCTTAAAAGAGGTCCAAAGGGGGGTACTTCAAAAGGAGCCCAATTGGAGTCCAAACCAATGGCCCAAACTAGTAGCTTTAAAGTCCAAATCTGCCCCAAAGGGATTTGGCCGCCCACCCTCTTATATTTTTGTATCTTTTATTCCTAGCAACCACCCTACCTAATTTCGATGAGTTTTGTTACCCCTTAGTAGCCCCTACCTAATTTTGATGACTTTTGTTACCCCTTAGCAATCACCCTACCTAATTTTAAGGACTTTTACTCCTATAAATAAGGATTTATTCTCATTCATTAGGCAATGGATTATTGATTAAGAATATCATACTTTGAGAGTTCTTTTGAACCTTTGCTACTTATGCTTTGAGATTTATCTTTCAGCCTTTACTTGTTCATAGTTCAAGGTAGTAAGATTACTTCTCTATAGTGATATCTTTGATTCCCTTATGGTATTCTTAGAAGGCGATTAATACTAGTTATTGATTGTTGTCTTAAGTTACTCGTAAAGCGGTCAAGATCCGAATCTATTATTTTGATTTATTTTTAAGTAAAGGCATTTGATTTCTTCAATAAATCAAGACGTTGTTGCTTGGATCTTGGAGGCTATAGAACTTGTGTTCTTGAAAGTTCCTGGAATTCTTTCCTTGAATTTTTCCATATCCTTTATTTTCTATACTTTAATTCAATTTGTTCAATTCCTTATTGTTATTAATTCCGCATTTACTTCTCAAATTCTTCCTCTAGTTTGGATCCCCGACCTTTTTGTTATCACTTTCTTCTTTCTTGCATTCATCTCCCTAACTTATTTTGTAGTTCTTCACCTTCTTCATATGTTTCATCCATTAAAGATGTCATCTCTCTCATCGAATTCTTCTTCGTCATTAGACCCACGTAAAATGGCGATCGTTGATGAACTTCCTCCCTATATAGCCCTAATAGAAGTAGGAGAGGTGGTAGACTGTGTAGTTTAGGTTCATTGACAACTCATAATTCTACCCCTCAAAGCAGTACCACTAAGCCATCGTCTTCTAGGGCCGAGACACCCATAACGCCTATATATTCTTCTAGAGGAAAAGATGAGAACGAACCCATGTGAGAGCCTGCTATTTCTGAGATTGTCCCACAAGAATTTTCTTTTGCATCAGATTGTTAAGCTATGAAAAAAAAAGTTTTGTCCATAGCTTCTCTTAACCCTGATGATCATTACCCTAGCTTAATTACCCCATGCCTGCTTTCCTTGGCTCGACGTGAATGCCATTGAAAACCTGATTTTCCAGTGATGACTCCTAGTGATAACCAAAGAATCACCTCCTATCATTTAGGTTATTGTTTTGTTTACACATATACTTTTACTTTAGGTTTTAATCCTCCTATTGATCTTGTGATAATTGATTTTTGTAGCTTCTTCAATGTTTACCTTGGTCAAATAGGTACCATCGTGTGGAGGGCAGTTGCTTGCCTTCATTACTTATCGGGTATAGTTTTTGCCCCTTTTACCTTCCGTTATTTGCTCCACTTATATTCTCTGAAACTCTATCGTGAATTGTCCTTTCCCTTGTGGCTAGAAGTAAAATAATTTTAGTTGGTCCTAAGGATGATCATGACCATGGTTGGTATGCTAGATTTGTTGCCGCCTGTCACGACCCAATTTCTCCTATAGGCTGTGATGGCACCCAACGTTACCGCTAGGTAATCCAACGGTGAACTAGTCATATATTTATTCCTTTTTAATAATTTCAAAGTAGTTAATTTTTATTTATTAAGTAGTTGAGAAGTGAAAAATTATAGTAAATTAAATCGTAAACTAATGAAAGAGAAAATACAGTGAAATAAATACTCAAAACCATAAAGTGTCTACTAGTTTATTCCCAAGACCCTGTGTCACAAGTGTATGAGAAACTAGTAGGATATACAAAACACCTATGCTACTATCTGAAATAAGATAGACATAAAGTAAATACAAAAGAGAGACGTGGGTGCTGCAGAACAGACTCAGAGAGAAGCTCACCACTATGCCTCAGGGTAACGGGGATGCGCGCTTGAATGAATGCCAAATGCACCTGCCTCATATCCTGCACGATTAGTGCCTAAGTGTAGCGTGAGTACACAAACAACATGTACCCAGTAAGTATCCAGTATAACCTCGAAGAAGTAGTGGCGAGGGGTCGACATAGACACTTACCATGGGCCAACAAATAAAATACAGAAATTCTAAATAGGCATGGAATACGTGAATAATAATAATAACACAATAGCAAGCACTAAATAAATAATTCTTTAACTGATAGTAAATTTAAAAATATCCATCTGACACGTACTAACTCCAACAGTTTCGGGCCAATAAATAAACTATAACCTCTCAAGTCATAAATATAATATCAAGTGTAATTGGGCTCCGAGCTTTATCACGCACGATTCATGCCGAGGTCGTACAAACTGATCTAGAATAATGTGCATATTGTCGAGGGTCAAACGACACGAACCATAGATGCATATGTTATATTACCGAGGTGTTCGGCCCACTCCACAAGAAGAGAGAATATTCTACGAACATCCGATTTAAAAGCTATCACAAGACTGATACACAAGGAAGCACAATTTCTATTGACGGTCAAGTAACCCGCCAAAACTCAAAGTAAGTGAAATTCGGTCTTTACGAATCCTTTATCAAGTTTTAATATAAGTTAAGCACTTAAATTAACAAGTAGAGTGCAAACAATACAATTATTTCATGTCCTAAAACTACCCGAACTTAAGCATAATTTGTAGCTACGTACGAACTCTCGTCATCTCATATGTACGTAGCCCCTACAATTAGAAGCAAATAGTAATTTAAAATATCTATGGGGTAAAATTCTTCTTACAAGGTTAGGCAAGGGACTTACAATAACAACAACAACAACGACCCACTGAAATCCCACTAGTGGGGTCTGGGGTTAGGCAAGAGACTTACCTCGTCCCAAAACTCACTTTCCGACCCACAAATTCACTCTAAAGCCTCAACTTGATGCAGAACAATCCGAAGCTAGCCAAATAATATAAATTAATCAATGTGCACTTACAAGTTCATAATTTAGCTATTAGAGTAACTACCCAACCAAAATTGGAAGATTCTTAAAATTTACCCCCGGGCCCACGTACCCGGATTGCAGAAATTTTTAAAGATAAATGCTACCCATAACCTCAAGAACTCAAATATATAATTTCTACCCAATTCCATAATCATTTTCGTGGTTAAATCCCATTTTTATCAAAACATAGGTTTATAAATAAACTCCCAAAATTTCCATATTTTACCCGTTATAATCTACCCATAATCGATGTATTTAACTCATATCATTTAGAAATTACTTACCACAAAATTCTAGGTGAAATCCCCTCTTCAAAGAGCTCTAAATCTGACCAACAAGCGAGATGATAAAGAAAATGAGCCTAAGTCTCGATTTTTAAAACAAACTACCCGGGCATTTCTTCTTCGCGATCGCGAAAAAGTCATTGCGATCGCTAAGGCAAGTTGCCCAGAGCCAACGAAAAAGGTCAATGCGAACGTGAGGACCCACACGTAAACACAAGGTCTAGCTCACGAACGTGAAGAGGAATGGGCTTACCCCTTTCCTCCCAAGCCTTTCTCCTTACGCGGATGCAGGCCCCTTCATGCGAACGCGAAGGCCACATGTCCTAGACCTTCGCGAATGCGGGCAAGGGTCGCGAATGCATAGAGAAAATCTCAGCCCCTCATATTTTCCTTCTTTGTGAATAGCCCTCGTGATCGCGAAGAAGGAAAGCAGAACCAACACACCAGATTTTTGGGATTTAGCTCCGGGCGGTCCGAAACTCACCCGATCTACTTGGGGACCCGTCTAAATGTACCACCAAGTCCATAACCTTAATACAAATATACTCGAACTCTTGAAATACGTAAAATAATATCGAAACTAAAAATCACACCCCAAAACCAGATTGAATCAACTTATGAACTTCAAACTCCTTAACTAGCTCCTAACGCGTCGAAACATACTTAGACTACTCGGAATGACCTCAAATTTTATGTACAAGTCATAAATCACCATACAGAACTATTATCAGGCTCGTAATTCCAAACAGATCTTGGTAACACCAAAACCTACTCCAAACCAAACTTAAAGAACTTGAAAACCTTCAATGCACCAACTTTCAATAATAAGCGCCGAAACGCTCCCGGGTCATCCGAAACCCGATTCGAACATACACCCATGTCCAAAATTATCATACGAACCTATTGGACTATCAAATTCCAATTCCAATTCCAAGGTTGTTTACTCAAAATGTTGGCTCAAGTCAAACTTAACCATTATAAGCCACTATTAAGAAACTATGTGTTCCGATTTAAACTCGAAGCTTTCCAAACTCGAACTAACCATCCTTGCAAGTTATAAAATAGTAAAAGCACATACGGGGAGTCTTAATTAGGGGAACAAGGATCTAGAAATGAAAATGACTGGTCGAATTATTACACTGCCCCTACTCGTGAGTTAATGGGTGATGAAAACATGCATTTCCCTGAAAAATGGAACTTTGCACGTAAGTGTTTTTCCTTATATTTTTTCATCAATCATGGAATTTTTTGAAGAAATCATGACTTTCGCACTTGGGTAGAAAAAATGTTGACCGTCGCTCCCATGGATAAGAAATCTTGGAAATTTCTTTCACAAAAATTTGATGGAAAGTGAATACTCACGGTAAATTTTTATTCCTATGGCTTCACTTCTCTTTTTTTGTTCCTTTATTTTGATGCATATACGTTTTTCCCCTTTTTTTAGGGTTTGCCATTCATGGCATCATCCATGTTTTTGTTCCCTCCGCAAGGCTTTCTGTAAGCTCTGCACAAGAACATATTTTAAGTGTGTCTTCTTCCAAGAGGAAAACTGTTGAAGCCTGTGGATCTAAAGATGAAGAGGATACCGGAGATGGTTCCTTGGTGAGGAAATCACGAATCAGAAGGCGCGTAGTTTCAGATGATGAAACCCATGTCTCTCAAGATCCCCTTCCAAGTTTAATTCCCTTTAGTCTCATTGATGATCCAGAGAATGTCCATTTGGATATTTCTAATGAAGATGTTGGTACTCTTGATAACCCCCCCCCCCCCAAGTCCCATTGATAGGTTCTTTGCCCATAGGTTTGAGGGTGAAGAATAATTTGGTCCCATCTCAGAAGAGCCACCACTTGCCTCTCTTCCGATGATGTCAGTTTCTCCTGTTGTTAACCCAGTTGTTTCTCCACCTTCTCATGAAGAAGCTGAGCCTTCTAGCGGTAGACGGAGTATGAAGAAAGTTCTAATTGAAGTTCCCGATGGTGGGAATCTGTTGAATAAGTCTAGAGAAGTTGTTGTGTGGTTAAAACCATTTCTTGGTCCCGTGGAAAGAAAAAAGCTCGAGGCTCGCAGTTCCTTGACCCTGATGAATGACATCATCCATTCTTCCCTCAAAGTATATTCTTACTCTTTTTACTTTCATCTCCTTCTTTTTCATGTTCATAACTTCCCTTCTTTTGTCTTTTTATAGATCAATTTGACAGTTGCAGAGCTTATGAGAGGGATTTCTTGGATATATCAACAGGTGATTGAGTTGCGTACCGAGGCTGATAATTGGAAAGAGTAATTCGAAGGCCTTCAACTAGAGAAAGACATTCTTGATGAGGAGAAATAAACTTTAAATAAATAATTGAGGACAATCACTGCCGAGCTAGTAGTTTTAAAAGCTTCTTCTAATCAAATTGAAAAAGACAAGGACAGATTAGAATCCTTTTTCGCTGAACAACATTCCAAGGCAACTCAAGAAATAAGAAGCTTGAAAGAGCTTCTTAACCAAAAAGAGGTATATGTATGTGATCTAGTACAAATGCTCACCCAAGATCAAGAAGACCTACGTGCCTCAACGGACAAGATTTAGTTCCTTGAGAGTTCTCTTACTCCTTTAAAGGCATCTTATGAAGCTTCTGAAGTAGAAAAATAAGATTTGAAAGTTGAAATTGAGCAATGGGAGAACGATTATGAGGTCCTTGAACACAAGTTAACATTTGATGTTAGTTGGGCTTTCTTGAACACTCGTTTTGAGACTCTAACTGAAGCTAGCCAGGAGGGTTTTGGCCTTAACGCTAAGATTGCAAAAGCTAAAGAGACAACTGAACAGACTCAACAACGTCAAAGCTTCTCAACACCTGAGGATGAAGGTTCCAAAGGTAATAGTGATGGACTTATTCCTAGTGAACTTGATGGTCAACTCTCGTCTTCTCAAGTAACTCCTTTTCCTCCCGTGGATGATGCTCTCTAGTCTTTTTTCCCCTGGTTTTTGTGGAAGTAGTTTGATTTTGCTTTGGTTTTTGTTGGAACTTTTTTTGTTTTTCATTTCTTGCTAATTTTGGAAAGACACCCCCCCCCCCCTGTTTTGGGGGTAATGATATAAATATCCTTTTGCTACCTATTATGCTTTATGCTCTTTGAGTTTTTGAGCTTATACTTACATTAAAAATTCTCTAGTAAACTGCGTCTTCCATATGCACTAGTTTTTATAAAAGAGGGCCCGTTTATATTAAGAATACTGATTAAGATGACGTCTCATCTTCATATTGGTGCAAAGATATGAAACATGAAGTAAATTTGAGGAAGGCTTATTTTGTTTGAACTTTCAAATAAATAATCTTATACAACATTCTCGTAACTGCTTTCTTTGTAGCTGGTTTACAAATACGGGTGTATTTTTTCGAGATTAAATCTATGGCCTTAACCTAGAAACTCGTGGGAATATTTTGTAGGTTCTTTAACTCTTTACTCCCATTTTTTCCGCGAACTTGAACGCCAATATTTGCTTCAAGGGTCACGCAAGGTTTTAACTATGGCTAAACTATATTTTTTTTGGTATACATCGTCTTTCCTAGCGTATCCTTGCATATGCATAGTCCCCCTGGTGTTTGAGTATTGAAGCATGAAATCTCGAACACTAGACCAGCTCCTTACATTTGGTCTGTTTCCTGCAAAATAGAAATACACACGGGACTCGGAGGTAATTTCTTAGATGATGACTGCATAACCCTTCTGCCATCAGAAATGTTGTAACCTAGACCGGGAATAATTAAGTATTTCGCGTATCTTTTGGGTCTAATATCATCATTTGGTACGGGCCAGTTTTTTTCTATTATCTATAATGGTTAGTAAAACTTAAATGAACAAAATAAAATTGAACTTGAATAATACCTGACAGTGGATATTAACCTTATTTAGAAGTAATACTTCTTCAAATGGACTGCATTCCAATATGATGGTAACACCTTGCCGTCCATGATTTCCAATTCGTATGCTCATTTTCCAGCAATGCTTTTAACTCTATATAGGCCTTCCCAATTTGGACTCAACTTTGCTTCGTTTGCTGCTTTTGTTGACCGAAATACCTTTTTGAGGACAAAGTCCCCAATTTTGAAGTACCTTAGGTTTGCCTTCCTATTATAATATCATTCAATCATCTGCTTTTGAGCAGCTATCCGAATTAGTGTTATTTCTCTCCTTTCTTATGTCATCCAACTTTACTCTTAGCTCTGCTTCATTTGTTGCCTCATTAGTATGTGTGTATCTCATCTTAGTTCACCTATCTCCACTGAAATTAGAGCTTCCGTTCCATACACAAGCGAAAAATGGGATTTCTCCCGTGCTAGTCTTTGTCGTTGTTTGGTAAACTCATAACCTGGTAATACCTCTGGCCATTAGCGTTTTCACTCTTCCAATCACTTTTTTAAAGTTATTGATGATAATCTTGTTTATCGACTCAGGTTGCTCATTAGCCACTGGGTGGTAAGGTGAAGTTATCCGTTTAATCTGTCAGCTTTGGAAAAAGTCAGTAACTTTTGCACCAATGAATTGTTGCCCATTATCACAAACGATTTTTTTTGGGACTCCAAATCGACATATTATATTTCTCCAAATGAAATCCATAACTTCCTTTTCCCGTACCTGTTTAAAGGTACTTGCCTCCACCCATTTTGAGAAATAATCAGTTAGAAATAATAAAAACGTACATTTCCCTTGGCTTGAGGTAATGGTCCTACGATATCCATCCCTCATTTCATGAAGGGCCATAGTGATATGACTGAATGCAACAATTCCGTCAGTCGATGCATGTTATTAGCGTATCGTTGGCATTTATCGCACTTTGCTACAAAGTTTTTTGCTTCCTCTTTTATTTTTGGCCAATAGTATCATGTTCATATTATTGTCTTCACCAACGATCTCCACCCAGCATGATTGCCACAATCCCCTCGTATACTTCTCTCATTACATATTCCATCTGTGATGGTCCAATGCATCGTGCTAAAGATCCACCAAACATTTTGCGATATAAGTTCCCACGAATTATGCAATACTGAGCAACTTTCAGCCGTAACAATTGGGATTTTTTTTATACTCGGGGTAAATACCATACTGCAAAAATTTCACAAATTCGTTACTCTAATCCCAAGTTAAATTATTGATATTTACCTTACCTCACTGTTGGTTTGGTCGAGGGTTGAATGAAATAGATGTACCACGATAACATTTTCTGCATTTGTTGCATCAGCGACATACGCGAGATTTTCCAATGCGTTTGCTTTTGCATTTTCCTCCCTGGGTATTTGTACAACTTTCCATGTCTAGAACTACACAAGCAATTCATGTACCTTTTCAAGGTACTGCTGCATTCATGTCTCTCTTGCCACGTAAGTCCCCTGCATTTGATTGACTATTAGATGCGAGTTACTTTTGACCACGATTTGTTTAATACGAAGCTCCCGTGCGAGTTCCAGGTCTACAATCATAGCTTCATACCTTGCTTCATTGTTAGTAAATCGGTAACATTTTACTGCATGTCTTATTATTTCTCTCGAGAGTGGGATTAAAACAATCCCCAAACTTGCTCCTTTAATATTTGAGGAATCGTCAGTAAACAAGGTCCAAGTCCCTGGATTAGCTCAGGTAAATATTCGTAGCTCTTTTAAAACTTCAGGAACTAAGCTTGAGCTAAAATCTGCTAACACCTAAGATTTTATAGCGGTTCTAGGCTGATATATAATATCATATTCACTAAGTTCTATAGACTGCTTAGCTAACCTTACTGATAATTCTTGTTTATGCAATATATTCTTTAATAGAAAAACAGTCATAACAGAAATAGGATGACATTGAAAGTAAGGTCATAACTTCCGTGATGCCATAATTAAAGCTAAAGCAAATTTTTCTAGGTGAGGACATTGTGTCTCAACATCTAGTAAAGACTTACTAACATAATAAATCGGAGATTGTTTACTTTTATCTTCACGTACCAATACCGTGCTTATCGCTACTTCTGATACAACAAGGTAGATGGGTAATCTTTCTTCGTCTTTTGGTTTTGCTAACAGAGGTGGATTTGATAGATACGCCTTTAAGTCCTTTAGAGCTTGTTGACGCTCGTCAGTCCATTCAAACTGATTTTGCTTTTTGAATACTGAAAAGAACTTAAAAAGCATTTTTTCGATAACTTGGATATAAACCTTCCTAGAACCTCTATTTTACCTGTTAATCTTTGTACTCCTTTCTTGCTCGTGAGTACATCTGGTATTTCCTCAATAACTATGATATGTGCAGGATTTACTTTAATACCCCCATTAGAAATAAGAAAACCTAAAAATTTACCTGAAGCTACTCCAAAGGCATATTTTTTCGGATTCAACTTGATGTTGCACTTGCGAAAAATTTCAAAAATCTCACCCAAATGTTGAAAATGATCCCCTGTCTGTATTGACTTGACCAACATATCATCTATGTATACCTCCATAGTCTTTTCCATGTGTTCTTGAAATATTTTGGTCGCCAATCTTTGATATGTGACTCCAATATTTTTCAAACCAAATGGCATGACTTTGTAGTAATAAGTCCCCTTGTATGTGATAAACAAGGGTTTTTCCTCATATAAAGGGTCCATTTTTATCTGATTATAACCAGAATAAGCATCTAAAAACTTAAAAGCTCGTGACCTACGGTAGAATCAATTAATTTATCTATATATGGTAAAGGAAATGAATCTTTAGGACAAGCCTTATTTAAATCAGTGTAATCTACACATACTCAGCATTTTTCATTCTTCTTTGGAACCACAACAGTATTAGCTAACCAATTAGGGTGCTTTACCTCTCCTATTGAACAAATCTTTAGAAGTTTTTATACCTCATTCTGGATCACTTGATTTCTGAAGGCTCATTGCTTCCTTTTCTTTTGTTTGACAAGTAGGTGTAACGTAACCTCATTTAGCTTATGAGTCATCACCTCTGGTGGTATACCTGTCATATCTGAACGCGACCAAGCAAAGCAATCTATGTTAGCACGAAAAAATCCAATAAGGGAATTTGATAACTTGATGCAACATGGACGG
Source organism: Nicotiana tabacum (assembly GCF_000715075.1). Lineage (NCBI taxonomy): Eukaryota > Viridiplantae > Streptophyta > Magnoliopsida > Solanales > Solanaceae > Nicotiana > Nicotiana tabacum. The sequence continues at coordinate 26,774,921 of NC_134083.1, forward strand.
GACAACATCCATATCATCAATCCATGGCCTTCCCAATATTATATTATAGGCCATGTATGTGTCTATTACCTGGAACTTTGTATCTTTGATGACTCCTTATGCAAACGTAGCTAGTACAACTTCATTTTTTGTAACGACGCTTGAATTATCAAATCTAGACAAAGACCGTGCCTTTGGTATGACCTTATCATTAGCTTGCATTTCATTTACCGCCCTCACTAAAGTGATATTCACTAGGTTATTAGGGTCAATCAAAACTCGTTTTACATTAGTATCATGTACAAGTAAAGATATTACCAGTGCATCGTTATGAGGAATCATCAAGCCATCCGCATCTTCATCGTCAAACATTATATTATCATCATCCAAGACTTGATGAACTCGTTTCCCATAAGTGACAGTAACTTTTGATGTCTTTTTTGTAGTCGTGTATGTTACCTCATTGACTTCGTCTCCTCCAGTTATGACGTTGACTGTTATCTTTGGTGATAGAGGTTTTGGGGGTTCTTGCCTGTTTTTCATGTATGGTTATCTCGCTTTCTCACTGAACATATCAGTAAGATAACATTGCCTTAATAGATGTTCGACTGCCCCTGCAAAAGCCTGTAGTCTATCGTTCTATGGCCATGATCATTGTGAAACTCGCACCAAAAATATGAGTTCTTTTTGTTTAGATATGATCTCATCTCTTTTGGCCGTCACACCTTATCTCCCATTCCTCTTAGAACCGCCACCAATTCAGAGGTGTTAACATTAAAGCTATAATCTTCTATTCTCGCTTGAGTACTGGAATCGTTGCTTCGGGCATCTCACTCCTTTTTGAATCTGGAAGAAAAACTTGCCTCTTTTTGCCTTGATCTTGAATCAAACCCTACATTCTCTTGTTTAGGTCAGGAGTATCGCCTCGCGTATCCCACGTAAGGCTCGTACCTATTTTTACTAGACATTCTCTCCGATTTCGAGCGTCTTTCCATGTTGTTCCAACACCTCTTGGCTATGTAATAATATCTTCTTCTATCCACAGCTTCGTGTTGTATCGGTGTTACAAATCATTCCAAGTTGTTACAAGAAACTACCGCAAACTTTCTTTCAACCTCCTCATGGCTTATGAACATTCCTCGTTCAAGTTGCACATAAATGACATAGCTGCCCAGTTATCAAGTACTCGCGGCAACATCATTCTTTCACATTGGAATCTATCTACGAATTCTCTAAGAAATTTTGTACTCCCTTATTTAACTTTGAAGATATCTTCCATCCCTTTTCAACTTTTTGAACCCCCGAATGTGCCTTTATAAATGAATCTGCAAGCTCAGCAAAGGAATCAATGGAGTTTTCAAGTAAGAGTGAGCACTATGTTAATGCCCCTTTTGTGAGAGTTTCGCAAAATTTCTTAACCAAAATCGATTCAATCTCCTGCTTTGTTAAATCATTTCCCTTCACGCCTATATTTAATGCAGTAATGTGGTCCCGTGGGTCAAATGTCCCGTTATATTTAGGAATATCAGACATTTTAAACTTTTTGGAAATTGGCAAAGGTGTTGCACTTGGCTTCCAGGGTTGTTGTGAATACTTGTCCATATCCACACCTTTGATCACAAAAGTCACGCCGAGTATTTGTCCTATATGCTCATTTTGCTCCTTCAGCTATTTCTGCAAAGTTAGCACTAAACTTTGTAAACTATAATTATTTGGTATACCTGACCCTCCATCGCAAGATTCATTTGGCATTTCTCCACTTCCTGAATTATCGAGTCCTGAAAGCGGATTCTCCAATGTGGTTATATTAACTAGTGGTAGAGTTTTCACTGCATTGGGTGGTCCTCTAACAAAAGCTTGTAGCGCTTCGTTCATGTGCTCGGCAATCAACTGCTTCAAAGCATCCTGCTCAACGGTCTGGTCACCTCTGTGTTGTCCATCAGTGCGTAAAGCAGACCCTTTAGGTAAACTTTCACGTGAGCGCTGAGGAGTAGCCGTGGGTGTGTGATGTAGTGGAGTACCACCTTGTTGATTCAGTTTGTTCTCGTTAGCAATAGACATATTTTGTTGCTAAAAATGAAGTTTAGAAAGTAAATAGATTATCATATTCCCGGTAACATAACCAATTTGTTTAACCCAAAAAATAGATTTCTTAGTCAAAGTCAATATCAAGAAGGAATCGGGTTATTGATAACCAAAATTACTTTACTTTCTTAGAAATCTGAAGAATAAAAAGAATAATGGAAATAGTAGATAAGGAAAGAGAACTCAAAATAGATTGAATATCACTCTTAGAGTAAATAAAAGAACAATTGCATATATCGACCAAGATTTTAGATGCCCTTACAAATGATAACCGAACCCTTATATAAAGATATATAATTATAACAGTTTTTCTACTTAATTATTGCTTGTTAATGGCATTAATTGCTTTGATTACCCATTACTATATATAATTGTAACGACAACATTAATGTCTGAAGATTCTTCATAATCACGATCAATGCCGATTTCCCTTCCTTATTTATAACAGTTTCATGAACCTTCCCTCTTTATGGTTTTCATTCATTTCGTGCATATTTCTTTTTTTTTTCCAGTTGTTAAGTCCGATAACTTTTCTGGCAAAACATTGGGGGTTATTCCGCTCGTGCCTTCTTTATTCTTCTAAGTTACTTAACTGGATCTTCCACTTATCACTTTGCTGATGATCCACATGTCATGCCTTTTTTTCACCAATTCACTGGTACTTTCTAAGGCACGTTGTATACTTGTCTTTCAGTTTAACATAAATCTCTTTACATCTCATCTCCCGTTGAGCACACTCAATCTCTAGAATAATCATCTACAAAATAAAGAAAAGGAGTTAAAACTTATAATTAATAAGGAAAAGAACATACGATAGTCGTACTTACAGTGGAGAGCGAGACTAGCAATGTTATTCGATAGAGTGTTGCCGTTTATCATCTCGGGGGCTCGTACCCTCAACCTCAGAATAGAGAGGACTGAGGGCAGGAATATTTACAAGCAGACTACGATCTATTGAGATCGTAATAGTTCCAGAGCCCTCTTCCAACCTCACCTCGAGTTGAGTAAGTCCCTCGTCGATCATCCTCAACTCATCTAGATCCATATCGGAGTCAGACCCGGCATCCTATTCAGCAACGACCTTCTCTCTGCCATCAGCAGAAGAGGGGACATCCATTGCAGCCCTAGAAGATAATGCCACCTCTTGCCTCGGAAGTGCGACACCGTTATCAGGCATCCCGCCTTCGACCATCTCCCCCGTTCATCTTCTCTAAGTGTAGGGCCTCGAAGTCCACTCCAGTGCTCCCTCCAACATGCACTGTGTCTATCTCTCGGAGAATGAAATCATTCTCTTCTAAGTTGACGGCTACTGGACTTTCTTCTCCCGTATCCACGACTCTCCTCTTACGAGGCATTAGACTACCGTCCTTAGGAGAGATATTATCGTCCTCATCAATTAGTGAAAAGCGGAAGCATCGGACAGAACGGAGGCAGGTTCTTGGACTGTTGTAGCCGAGGAAGATGTCGGCATAGAAAGGATGGTAGTCGCAATAGGGGCAGAAGTCGAGGGTGCAACAGCCTTCCTCCGAAATGATGGCACCGGTGCCCGGCTCATTCGAGATGACCCCCTGCTTGGGAAAGAAACAAACGTTGAAGTTAGCAAAATGAATTGGCGTGCAACGAAAAATGAAACGACCACGGGCAAATAGAAGAAGTTACATGTCGAAGGAAGAGCTAGTCTGAACTTCTTGATGAAGCTCAGCCAGTCGCGGATCCCTACGACGTGGGGGAGGATTTGTTCGACCTAGTCAGAAATGCACGTGACTAAAAAGGGAAGTTGATTATTGGCTACAAGAAAAGGAAAAGTCCTTCAACTAATTCCAAGCAAGTAAAAGAATGCAAACAAAAAAATGAGCATTTACGTGTGTAATCTCATGCCTCGGGAAAGTCATATGTGTTAGCCACACGTCCTCAGTCCCGAGTAGAAGAAATTGAGCCAGAACTGGTGACTGGACTTATCGCCGCCTTCACCACCAAATATTTGCTTTCACGATGGCGAATTCAGCATCATTCCCCTATAGAAGCCAGAGCAAACGCCGTAGTGACAACAAAATTCCTCCAACAGCGAAAAAGGGGAAAAGAATAACCGATGAGGAAAGGATAAACGTATAGAGCGTAGTATCCGTGGCGATGAACCTGCACCATGTCCACACCAGTTGGGATCATGTCGACATGGCTAAGAAGGCCGAATTTGACCTTGAGTTCCGCCAATTCTTTAGACGTCATCGTCGATAAGAAAAACCCAGGCACGACATCTAGTGATCGGTGAGGTCAGACCTAACATCAGGATTGCGAGGGGTTATTTCCTCCACTGACGAGAATGCTTCATCATCAGCAATGGCGGAAGCACCCTCTCCATAAGAAGAAAACACAACTGCCAAAAGAGCAATACGGCTCCCTTCACTAGCGTTTGATGGTAAGTTAGACATGATGCAATGTAATAAAAAAGAATAACAAACATGAAAGAATGGGGATGGAGTAGGGCAACAGAGTGAGGAAAGAAAGTTCAGAGAAGAAAATGGCAAGAAGAAGGATGATGCTCTGAAAAGTTAGAAGAAACAAACTTCAAACTCAAGTTCAAAAACCTCCATTTAAAGAGATCATGACACTAAACCTGAAATCATAATTGGCATCGGAATCAAAATGGCAGATCCAATCAATGGTCACGTACGAATCGAGGCAACGTATCGGGAAAATGCGTCATAATGACGCCTAATATCATGACGTCATTCTAAATCCTTGGACAAGATAACCTCAACAAATCACCCAAAAAACTTGAGGTATTTGAAATATACGGCCCATAAAGCTCCATGTGGCCTGTTCGACACGACGTTTATGACTCTTGCAGCTTAATCGATAAGTTCGACTGAAAATGACATTATCCGCTCATTAAGCTTACCTGCGACGATGACCTCAATAAGCGGAGGGACTAACTGTATCAGTCAAAAATTATCTTTGATATGATCAAACTATGTTAACATTAAGGACGCATTCATAGACTGCTATGTGTCATCGATACGACTTCAATAAAAACTTGCCCAAGGTCGAAGTGGTTCCTGAAGCGATGAATGGTGCGGTCAAAAAGTCAGCAAGGATCAAGGTCGAAAAATCGTCGTAGATCAAGGTCGAGGTCGAGCATCTTAGACAGAGTTATAACGGCTAGTTTTAGGATACGACACAAAGAAAATATTCTAGTGGATATTCTCTGTACCTGTACTATTAGTGTTTTTAGGAATATGTTACCTAGAGATATAATGATAGGGGATACAAAATATTTATTTGTAAGAAAACCCATTGAATTTATAGAGAGAATCAGACCATATTACAAGCATACGAAAACCTTTTTACTAAGATTATTGTCTAACCTTTTCACTTGATCCAAGAACAACCTGAGTATTCCAAGACTCATCAATCATTCATCATTGTCAGAAAGAATATCCGCAGATACCATCCCTTTTCGGGTAACTCACACATTTTTATTTACTTAAATGTCATTCATTGTTATTTATTAGTATTAATTAATGCTATCTTCCATTCTTTTGGATCATTGAATACTGTTATTATTGTTCGCATTTATTATCACCCGACCAAATATATATATCATCTACCATAACCAATAACATTATCTTTTGGATATTATTATTAGCTAAAATTGGCTTTATTTTACTTAAATTTAATTGGTTGAGCCCCGATTTAAATTTTTGGGTCAAACCGATGAGTGGTGAATGGTGGCATTCCATTCAAAGGCACGCATTGTTTTTGACATAATCGGATAACTTCAAAAGTATGCAAATTAAATAGAGAAAACGTAACAGAAATGCTACTAAATTATGAAGGAATAAAGGCGTTATATCATTATCAGGATTGGCTAATTTCATTCCCTCGTCACCTATTCACATGCTAATCAGACAATAGTAATATTAAGACAAATTAAAAGGCCCTTACAAAATTTATTCTATTTCAGTAAGGACTCGGAAGATGAAAGGTTCAGATTTATTATCACCATTAACCAAAAAGAAGAAGAAGAAGTGATTGATTTCCTACTTTGAATTGTACCGGAGTAAAGTCGTTGTGTTATTTTTTTTTCGCTCCAAAATTGATTTGATCGCAAGAATTGGAGTAAGGGGTGGAAGCAAAATAACAGACAACCCATTGAAATTTTAATTATAACTAAAACACGTCTTAATTAGTCTACCAATAGTATGATTAGTGAGCAGTGATATAAGAGATCACAGACCATAGTAAAAAGTACCTTACATTACACCTTTCACGAAATATGCATAGTTTTGGTATAACGTGGAAGCTGAAATATTCAGTATTGTTCAATCAAGCTTTTTATTTTCCTAATTAAACTAATCACAGTATGTCAAGAAGAAAATATATCTTACGGAAACGAGACCATTTCATGATAACGGGAATAAGATTAGACCAAAAGTATAACAAATGACAAAAAGTTGCTTAAATTCGAATAGTACAAACATATATTTGATAGTAATATGCTGTTGTATTTAGGTTGCTAGACCCCAAAAGAATCATACTTAGTCTCCTAGTAATATTTATGAGTACTTTAATGTTTATTGTGCCAAACTGCCAATCATAAGGAAATGCATGTCCGTTTTCGATTTATTGGTCAAATTATTTTACTCAATCTTAGTAATACAATCTTAATGTTTATACTTTGTACTCACTTGAGAACTCATTCGATTGTTCCAAAGTAAAAAAGCAGAAAGTCCAAATAATAAAAACCCATAGTATTGTGAATTAACTTCGCTTATATATCAAAGTGACATAATCGATTTTATATTTTATTCAATAAAAATTGGCTAGTGAACTATGAAAATCGGTCCTATGCGATACAAATTCATATTAGTCAACATCATGAGTACTGAATATCCAATGATGAACAAAAAATACCCCTAAAAGAAGTGAAGGTCGAAGAGACAAAAGCTTTGTATATATTATCTGATGGTGCTATAACATAAGGGGAATAAAAGGAAACGAGAGAGATAATCCATTACGTAGTAATTACCCAGACTAATCCTACTATTTAACTAGAAGTAAATGACAAGTGTACAATTTTTAGTTTAGCTGTTAAACTAATTCTAAATTGAGATGTTTGTTTATAAAATACGTGAATAAATGGGAGGTGAAATATCTGAAAGCATATTTTAGAAATGGAAGATGAAATATTCAGGTAATTGACAAATTAAAAAAATAAAGCAATTTTCTTTAGGGTTGTCATCATAAAAATAAGTCTTAAAAAACATCATAAAAATAAATAACTTGAAAATTATACTTCGTTCCCCAGTTTCTCTTCAATCCAAACAAAGGATTATCTCTACAATTTCCCCCGCTTCCACTTTCTTTTCCTTTCAAAAAGAAAAAAGAAAATAGAACCCCAAATATATGGCGCCAAATTTAACTTATGACTCCGCTTTTCCCTCGGAAATTAGAAGTTAAACATTTCCCGCCAGCAAATTCAAAAGCCCAATTTCACCAAAATCCAAAAACAATCCCCGCCAAAAACCCTCAGTTACAAAACCCCCCTTTCCCCTCTCTCTTTCTTTCAATTAACACACTATTCTCTCTCTCTCTCTCTCTCTCTCTCTCTCTCTCTCTCTCTCTCTCTCTCTCTCTCTCTCTCTCTCTCTCTCTCTCTCTCTCTCTCTCTCTCTCTCTCTCTCTCTCTCTCTCTTCTACAGTCTTTCTTTTTTCCATTCATTTCTTCGCCTTTCACTGTTTGTTTAATAGGGAAAATATCTTGTTTGGATTGAAACAAATGGCTAAAATGGTGAGCCCAGATGCCATTTCGACTATTTTAGCAAACCCATCACCCGATTCTTCTTCAGATCTTCCTGAAATTATCGTTCAAGTTGTGGATCTGAAGCCCACCGGCAACAGATACATGTGAGTCCTTTTTTTTTTAAAAAAAATTTCTTATATTTGTTCTCATTTTTGTGGCTGTATGATTTTTCAGAAACTCCCATTTCATTCAGATTTATTTGTTTATTTCAAAACAACGATAATGTTATTTTCCACTGTTATCTAAATCTGGTTGTTGAGGGTTATTTTTACTATTAATTGATTGAATGGCATTTGTTATTTTTCAGATATACGTTTTTTTTTTCTGTTGCTAGATTGTTCGTTATATTTGCTTATGGTTTTTCATATCTAACTGCGAGTTGTGTGTTCTTTTGTTGTTGTATTGACTTTAAATCAGCAAATGATACCTAATTACAAAACTGAATAAATATTTAACCTGCAGGTTTTCAGCCAGTGATGGAAAAATGAAACTCAAGGGCATTTTGCAATCCAGTTTGTCATCTGAAGTTATATCTGGATCCATACAGAATCTGGGTCTTATTCGTGTTCTTGATTACACACTCAATGACATCCCAACAAAGAATGAGAAGTGAGTATATTTATGATTGTTATTTTTTTTTTTTTTTTTTTTTTGGATTGGTTTTGGAGGTTTGTATTTTTACCTAATGGGTTACTTAATTTGTTTAGGTACTTGATTGTAACGAAGTGTGATGCAGTATCTCCCGCACTTGAAGCAGAATATAAGGCTGAAGTCAAAAGCCAAGATAATGGCATTGTATTGAAGCCAAAACAGGAGAGTTTCAAGAATGATGTAAAAATGGAAGAAATTGGTTTGAAACCCAAACAGGAAATTCAAACTAAATCTGCTGCTCAAATCGTGCATGAACAACATGGAAAGTGAGTATCTTCTCTTTGTTACCAAAATGTATATTATGATATGGATGTATTGATAAGTTATTAATGGTTTACATGTGGGTGAATTTCAGCATGGCACCAGCTGCTCGAATGGCAATGACAAGAAGAATTCAACCACTTGTTTCTTTGAATCCCTACCAAGGGAATTGGACCATTAAAGTTCGAGTAACTAGCAAGGGAAATATGCGGACTTACAAAAATGCTAGAGGAGAAGGCTGCGTGTTTAATGTTGAATTAACAGATGAAGATGTAAGCAATTTCAGTTACTATCTAGTAATTTGGCAAGTGTTGGAGTTTATGGCATTCATTGTATTACTAACAAAACTTTACCTTTTTAATTCAGGGTACACAAATACAAGCTACAATGTTTAATGAAGCTGCAAGGAAGTTTTTTGACAAGTTTGAACTGGGGAAAGTGTATTACATATCAAAAGGAACTCTTAGGGTTGCTAACAAGCAATTCAAAACTGTACAAAATGATTACGAGATGACTTTGAATGAAAATTCCCAAGTTGAGGAGGCTAGCAATGAAGAGGCTTTTATTCCAGAAACAAAATTTAACTTCGTCCCTATTGATGAATTAGGACCATATGTCAATGGCAGGGAACTTGTTGGTAAGAAATTGCAATCCCAAATCCTTAATTCTTTCTGCTTCATGCATTTACCATTTTCCCGTATACTAATGTTTAAAATCAATGAATTGTAGATGTAATTGGAGTGGTTCAGAGTGTATCTCCTACAATGAGCATAAGGAGGAAGAGTAACAACGAGACAGTTCCAAAGCGTGACATAACTATTGCAGATGAGACGTAAGTTTTAATGTTGTACACTTCTCTTTTGTATTTGCTCTTTCTGTAGTATGTTGAATCAAACAGTTGTTGCTCGCTTTATCAGGAAGAAGACTGTTGTGGTGTCTCTTTGGAATGATCTTGCTACCAATGTAGGACAAGAACTACTAGACATGTCTGATAAATCCCCAGTAGTTGCAATCAAATCCCTTAAAGTTGGAGACTTTCAGGGTAATTGCTGCTTTTCAATACAAAAATTTATCACGACATACATGATCTCTTCATGTTCTAATATCATATTTATTTATATTGTGTTTCAGGAGTGTCTTTATCAGCATTAAGCAAAAGTAATATTGTTGTGAATCCAGATTTACCTGAAGCCAAAAAATTGAGATATTGGTATGACTTTATTTTACTGTGGTATTGATATTTTCTTTTAAGTGTCAGTTGCCTAAAGGCACATGTTCATCTTTGTTCAGGTATGACTCCGAAGGCAAAGAAACTTCATTGGCATCTATTGGTTCTGGTATGAGTCCCTCAACCAAGAACGGAGCTAGATCTATGTACTCTGATAGAGTCTCCTTGCTCCACATAACCAGTAACCCATCCCTTGGAGAGGAGAAGGTAAAAATCTTTAACCCTCCTAGAAGATAGAGAACTTGAATTCTTAGAGTGATTTTGATGATATGGTGCTAAAAGTTGAAGCTTAATATACAAGGAAAATAGAACTTGCTATACTAGCATTGATGTGGTAGTCTATGTAACATCATTGTACTGAACTGGGATTGTCTTTTTCGTTTGGCAGCCTGTGTTCTTCAGCATAAAGGCATACATAAGTTTCATTAAGCCTGATCAGACCATGTGGTATCGGGCATGTAGGACGTGTAACAAGAAAGTTACTGATGCTTTTGGGTCTGGGTATTGGTGTGAAGGATGCCAAAAGAATGATGCAGAATGTAGTTTGAGGTTTGAACATTGGATATTTAGGCATCTTAAACCTCCCATTAACTGTAATGCCTACTGAAGTTCTTACCTTCACGTGTTGATCACAGATATATAATGGCATTGAAAGTTTTTGATGCTAGTGGTGAAGCTTGGTTCTCTGCATTCAATGAACACGCAGAGAAAATACTTGGATGCTCTGCTGATGAACTTGACAAGCTTAAATCTGAGGTAAAAAACAGTCTGTACTTCTTTCCAAACCCTTTATTGTGCTTGTTTTTGTCTGATTGCAATGAAAACAACAGTTTGTGGCTAACTTGACTGAACTTTTCTATTTCTCAGGAGGGAGAAACTGCTTATCAAATGAAATTGAAGGAAGCTACATGGGTTCCTCACCTTTTCCGGGTCAGTGTTGCACCACAAGAGTATAACAGTGAGAAAAGGCAAAGGATAACAGTCAGGGCTGTTGCTCCAGTTGATTATGCTGCAGAATCCAAATACTTGCTGGAAGAAATGTCTAAGATGAATATTTCTATATAATGAGGCTATCCAAATTGAGATTATTTTTGTTATCTTTTAAGGTTGATGAATGCTCAGTAGGATTGGTCAGTAAATCAGTTGTAAATATGTCTCATCACAATTGCTTTATAGCAATTGAGCACTTTGAACTTTGATGAATGCACCTTAGGCAGTTTTGCAGTTTATCATATTTTGTTGTGTATTCACCATTTAGTGATGTTGCAACATTTCATCAAGTGGAGCCCTTGTAATGGAGTGATCATACATGAGCAATTTTGGTTTTTATTGTGAGCATTCTAGAAACTTTGTCGGCCCTAGTATTCTCTACGTTTATAGGGCTAATTGAGATGACAACTACTGATTAAGTGAAGGTTTTTATGCCGTATAGAAGTTACCAACATGCCTGTTGTTTACCAACATTACTTGGCTATTCTGCAGGAACTTAGATGTATGAGAGTATATATCTGCTGCTACTAGAAATCAAGAATAATCTTTAAAAAGTTCGCACAATTCTGCGAGCACTATTCATTAGTCTAAAATAGTTATGGATGGGAGAAAAGGTGCTGCTAAAAGACAGCATTTTAAGCCTTAGATGTGAAGTTGAAATTGGCACATGTAGTTTGACGGAACAAAAAGAATGAACTGAAACCAAGTGTTGATCTAGGAAGGTTAAACAATATAAGATTGTCCTCAAGTTGATATTCTCCTATAACTATTGAAGTAGTAGGTTTAGTCCCACCATTCACAAATCCTAAATATATCACATCTTGGCTAACTTCCACCATTGAACATGCACCAAGCTGTTCCTGCTATTGATCTTATGGAGAGGAGAAGCAAACAAATGAGCACCAGATAGAAGTTACTAAAAGCCATGAAACAAGATTAAGATGTGAAGCGGAAGTCTACAATGTTGAAGATTATTAATGTTATAATTTGTAGAAGCAGTATTTTCAAGTCAACTACATGGTTTATAAAATGTTCTTGATTTAGAAATGGATACGATAAAGATATTGTCGATGAGGAAGAAGCAAGTTGGTTGCAGACTCAGCAAAATTAAATACAGCTGCATAATTTGAGTTTTGACTTTTGAATACTCGACTGGTTCCAAAATTTTGTTCCATCTTTGCTCTTTGATGATTAACTTAAATCAATTCTCGATCTTAAACTGAACCTACTTCGTTTATTTCTTGAAACTAAAGATGAGATTAACTGCATGATAAGTATAAACTGCTAAACTTTTTCGTTTAATAATTTGGAGATTTAATCAGCATTAAGCAAAAGTAATGTAGTTATGAATCCAGATATTCCTGAAGCCAAAAAATAGAGATATTGTTGTGACTTGTTTCACCTGGGCTATTGATTTTCTCTTAAAGAGTCAGTTGACTTAACTTAAGGTCATGTTCATTTCTGTTCAGGTATGATTCTGAAGGAAGGGATACTTCATTGGCCTCTATTAGTTCTGGTTTGAGTCTGTCTACCAAGAATGGATCATGATCTACCTACTCTCTTATAGTCTCCTTGCTTCATATAACCACTAACTCATCCCTTGGTGAGGAGAAGGTAAAAATCTTTAACTCTCTTAGAAGACACAGAACTTGATTTCTAGTGAATTTTTGGTTAAAAAAGTGGAGCTAATAATACAAGGAAAATAGAACTTATCATGCTTATTGTATTCACTCTTTAATGGTGGAACAACATTCCATTATCGAGAGGCCCCCCTGATGGAGCAGTCCAAAACTTTTAGATTCTGGGTGTGTTTTGTATAAATGTTTTCCAAGAAAATGTTTTATTGGAAATCAAGTAGTAATCTTATTCATTTTTCGGTGTTTGATACGCAAATTAAGAAAAATAACTTTTCAAGAGTATTCATAAATAATTTAGATACAATAAATATGAATTCATAAACTTTCGAACCCACAAATTTCATAAACTTCCGAACCGCTAAACTTTCGAAACCGCAAAATTTCGAACCCGTAAACTTTATAATTTTTAAACCCGTAAACTTTCAAACACATAAAACTCCGAACTCATAACTTTGGAACTTGTAAGCCGAAAGATAAAAAAAAAAAAAACTGAAAATATATAAATTTTTTTTTAGAAAAACGAAAAAACAGAAATTTGAAATTATATATATATATATTTTTTTTGCGGGGGTGTAGGGTGGATGGTGACGGAAAAAAAAAATGAAATTTGAAAAACAAAAGCCTTTTTGGAGAGAGAGAGAGGGGTGGGGTTAGGTGGGTGGGTGTGAGAGTATGGGGTGGGTGGGTGAGGGGAAGGTTGAAAAGAAGTTTTGAAAAATATTTTCCACCTGTTGATAAGAAAAATATTTTCCTCAAATTGGAGGAAAATAAGTTTATAAAGAAAATGTTTTAGCCAACCAAACATTGAAAAATTGCAAAACATTTTCCGGAAAATGTTTTGCTCGTACCAAACACACCCTCTGACCAGGAACAATTTATTTATTTTGAGTACTGAAGAAGCCTTTTCTGATCTAGTATTGTCTTGGTTCGAAGGTTTTATTTGGAATGTCAACCCTTAATTTTGCAAGGTTTTTATGCAATTCAGAAGTTCAGATTCAACCATAAGCTACAATACATGTTTTCTAACAACATTATTCCGCATTTCTGCAGGAACTTGGATGTACGGCAGCACTATATATATATGCTACTGCGAGAAATCAAGAATCATCTGACAAAAAGTTAGGACAATTCTGTATGAACTTGTTCTAAGATTTGATCATAAAGTTTCATCAGTATTTGTTTATTTTCTCTTTTATACAATAATTTCGAATAGGACAACAGATACTGCTAAAAGACAGCTTTTTAAGCCTTTGACGTGAAGTTGAAATCGGCACATGTAGTTTGGCGGAACAAAAGGGATGAGCTGAAACCGAGTGTTGATCTAGGAAGGTCAAACTGTAGAAGATTGTCCTCAAGTTGATATCCTCCTATTACTATTGAAGTAGTAGGTTTAATCCCACCATTCACAAATCCTAAACATATCACATCTTGGCTAACTTTCACCATTGAATTTGCACCAAAAATCCTCCAATAGACTTGTTTACTCTGCAACACGAGATCGATGGCAGGAACAGCTTGTCCGACCTTTGTACTACCAATATTTTTTGAGCTGAAACAAGTCTCAAAAGGTGCCACAGCAGTCACTCTGGTCACATTAGAAAGTTCTTGAACGAAAGCTTTAGTCACAGCATCATAGATGGAAGTTTCTAAGATTGTATAAGGACTCCCTGTGCTGATTTTGGTTCCACCATTTCCTCTCTTGTCAATTGAGAGTAATTTTTTGTCAATTGGCACTGGTTTTCCATTCAGTCTAATAGATTTCACTCCAATGAAGTACTCTGAGGAAGATTCATTTAGGAAAGGAACTGATCCAGTACCAAAAGGGTTGGTGATCAAAGGTGTAAAGATGAGATTTTTAGAGACATCAATATTTGGAAGCATCATATAAGGCCCATCACCAAAAAATATGACACCAGCCGATTTGGTGGATGAACTCAAACAAATAGCAAATTTTCTTGGAAAGCTGAAGACTTCAGCTAATTGGGAAGGAAGCGCGATGCCTTATATAAGGTCAAGAATGTAGGAACACAGGTGAAAATGAAGCTTGGGATCTTAACAAACTTACCGGGATTTGATCCATCAGTGGATTGTATCGATAGAACATCCTCACTAATTTCCCCTCCTGAATATAAGGTCTTGATGAATGGATTTTCTGGGGTGTTATAACATGCATTATTACTGCAGCCAATTGTGGGGGTGGAGTTACAGTCTCCACAAGTATTTACCTTTGCAAGCGCACATTGAGTTGAGCCACAATGAGCTGGTCGATAAGAGGAACTCACATAACCATCTTCATAGTCTACCCATAATGTTTGTCCACCAAGATGAATTGCTAACTTAATGGGCACAAGGGGAGTTCTTTGACTGATCTGAGTGATGTATTGGAGAGTAGATGAGTCTTTGGTCACAGGAAGGAGTAAAGCTTTGGGCTGGAAAGAAGTTTGGCCTCTGCAAGAAGAAATGGAGAGGAGAAGCAAACAAATGAGCACCAGATAGAAGTTACTAAAAGCCATGAAACAAGATTAAGATGTGAAGCGGAAGTCTACAGTGTTGAAGATTATTCATGTTATAATTTGTAGAAGCAGTATTTTCAAGTCAACTACATGGTTTATAAAATGTTCTTGATTTAGAAATGGATACGATAAAGATATTGTCGATGAGGAAGAAGCAAGTTGGGTGCAGACTCAGCAAAATTAAATACAGCTGCATAATTTGACTTTTGAATACTCGACTGGTTCCAAAATTTTGTTCCATCTTTGCTCTTTGATGATTAACTGTATCAATTCTCGATCTTAAATTGAACCTATTTCGTTTATTTCTTGAAACTAAAGATGAGATTAAAAATGGAAAGTGTAAACTGCTTAACTTATTCGTTTAATAATTTGGTGATTTAATCAGCATTAAGCAAAAGTAATGTAGTTGTGAATCCAGATCTTCCTGAAGCCAAATAAAGAGATATTGGTATGACTTTTTTCACCTGGGCTATTGATTTTCTCTTAAAGAGTCAGTTGACTTAAGATCATGTTCATTTCTGGTCAGGTATGATTCTGAAGGAAACATTGGCCTCTAAAAGTTCTGATTTGAGTCAGTCTACCAAGAATGGATCATGATCTACCTACTCTCTTATAGTCTCCTTGCTTCATATAGCCACTAACTCATCCCTTGGTGAGGAGAAGGTAAAAATCTTTAACTCTGTTAGAAGATACAGAACTTCATTTCTAGAGAATTTTAGCTTACTCTAGACTGATACATCTTATTAGCATCAACATCATTTTATATGCTGCTATCCTTGAACCTATGGTTAGTAAGGACAAGATTGAGGGCTACATGAGATTCTTGGGATTCCAGGGATGTATCTCTAACGACAATGGAAAAATATGGTGTTTTTGGAAGAACATTTGTCATACCATTGTTTCTACCAATGATGAACAACACATTACTATCAAGATTGAAGAAGGCTCTTCCAACATTACTACTGTCATTACGGCTGTTTATGCCAAATGTACTTCTAGGGAAAGAAAAGACTTATGGTCTAGCCTAGAAAATGACAACAATGGTATTAATGGCCCATGGTGCATTGGAGGAGACTTCAATATTTTCTTAGAACCTGATGTAAAACTTGGTGGTAACCCTCACAAAATGTCTAAGAGCTTAGATTTTATGAATTGTATGGATAACTGTGGGATGACAGATATTGGTTTTTCTGGAGCTAAGTTTACTTGGTGTAACAATTGGAGGCCTAGTAAAAGAATTTGAAAAAGACTACATTGAGTTTTTATCAATGATATATGGGCAAACAAATTTCAGAATACTACTATCAAATATCTAGTGAGAACAGGCTCAGATCACAGGCCTTTGCTTATGAAATGTTTTGATAAGACCAACAACCACATTAAGTACTTTCGATTTCTTAATTTTTGGACTAAGCAAGACGACTTTCTCAACATTGTTAAAGAGGGTTGGGACACTCATATCAGTGGCAACAATATATGGAGACTCCAAGCTAAGCTGAAACTTCTTAGCAGAAAGCTAAGTCAATGGTCTAGAGAATCCATAGGAGATATCCAGAGTAATATCATCAAGTGGGAGGAGAAGATTCAAAGCCTGGAAGAAATGGGTATTATCAACAACACAGAGGCAGACAAAAGTAAAACTAACAAAGCCCATGCAGAATACATCAGATGGATAGATATGCAGGAGTTCTTAAACACTCAGAAGGCAAACATAAAGTGGTTTGGAGATGGAGATAGGAACACAAGCTATTTCCACAGTTTGCTCAGAGAAAAGAGGAGAAAACTTCAATTGGATAGGATTAAAAATCATAAAGGAAAATGAATTCAAGGAGACGGGAAGATTTCTAAAGCAGCTATCAGATATTTCAACGCCATGTTTAACCTCCCTATCTCCAAGCTAGATCCTTCTATTTTGAATTGCATCACTAAGGAAATTACAGAAGAAGACAATGTACTTCTTAATGCTATTCCAAGTAAAGAGGAGATTACAAATGCAATATTCAACCTGTCAGCCATCAGTAGTGCTGGGCCAGATGGGTACAATAGATCCTTCTTCCAAAGTTGTTGGGACATCATCAAAAAGGATATCATAGCCTTTGTTATTGACTTCTTCCAAGGAAAGTCTCTGACTAAATTCTATACTCATACTTGTCTTGTTCTTATCCCCAAAAATGCTTCCCCTTCAACTTTTAATGAATTTTGACCTATTAGCCTTTCTAATTATACTAACAAGATTATCACTAAAATCCTTTTTATTAGGATGAACCCTTTGCTTACTAAGTTAATCTCTGCTAATCAAAGTGGTTTTGTTAAGGATAGACTTATTACTGAAAATGTTCTTTTAGCTCAGAAAATTATTCAATCTATCTCTAATACTAATAAAGGTGGTAATGTTGTAATGAAATTGGACATGGCTAAAGCATATGATAGAATGTCTTGGAACTTTGTCACTGCTGCGCTTAGGAAATTTGGTTTTGCGGAAATTCGGATTGACATGATCTTTAATCTTCTGTCTAGTAATTGGTATTCTATCATCATTAACGGTATAGGAAAGGCTTTTTAAAATCAAGTCAGGGTCTAAAACAGGGTGACCCCCTATCTCCCTCCTTATTCATCCTTGCTACTGAAGTACTTTCTTGCTCCCTGAATTACCTTTTGCTAGATAATAATTTTATTCCTTTCTCTATTCCACTTAGATGTCCACACATTAACCACCTAGCATATGCTGATGACATATTTATCTTTTTTGGTGGCAATAGCAACTCTATTAATCTCATCATGAATATTCTTCATAGTTATGAAAAAAGTTCTAGTCAAAAGGTTAACAAGGATAATTTTTTTTTTCTTAACTGCTCCTAAAACTACTGATGTTAGAATTAATAGAATCAGGGACTGTACCGATTTTATAGACAAGGAATTTCCTTTAACCTATTTGGGATGCCCCATTTATATTGGAAGAAAAAAGACTGCCTACTTTGATGGCATGGTTAACAGTATTGTCAAGAAACTTAATGGCTGGCATGGAAAATTGCTTTCATATGGAGGTAAAGTTATTCTCATCAAGAATGTGCTTCAAGCCCTCCCTACTTATTCTCTTTCTGCTATGTGTCCTCCAAAAGCCACTTTTAAACTTATTAAGAAACATCTTGCCAATTTTTTCTGGGGATACTATCGGGATCAAAAGAAGTATCACTGGAGATCCTGAAAAAATCTATGTTATCCTCTTGAAGAAGGTGGGATTGGGATTAGAAGAATGCAAGATATTGCCAATACTTTAGCCACCAAAAGATAGTGGAGGTTTAGAACTATCCCTTCTCTGTGGGCTACTTTCATGAACCAAAAATATTGTGCTAGAGTCCATCCATTGATTAAACACAATATATCTGGTAATTCTCACTCATGGCAGAAGATGATTCAAGTCAGAGACAAGGTTGAACCTCACATTATATGGCATATCAACTCTGGAAACTCAAGTATATGGTGGGATAATTGGACTAAAAAAGGACCTTTAGCTTCCTTATTTCCAAATGCCAACAAAAGCTACAAAATACTTATTAAAGATTTTATTCAAGATGGCAACTGGAATATCCAAAGGCTCAAAGATTTGTTTCCAGATGAGCTCATTCCCCATATAGAAAATATCAACATTGGTAGGCATGATCTGCCCGACCAAGCCTTTTGGGATCTTACTAATAATGGTAAGTATCCTAATAAGACAACTTTACATCTGTTCAGAGACACAAAGGAGAAAGATTAGTTCCTTACAAAGGTATGACACTCTAGAATTCCTTTTAAAATTTCTTTCATAACATGGAGATTGTGCTTATCTAAATTTCCTTTTGATGATATTATCCTTAATTTTGGTAAGAATATTATTTCTAATTGTAACTGCTGCACTAACCCAAAAAAGAGACTATGCAACTTGTTGAGAGTGATGCAACTAGGTATATTTGGAAAGCTATAGGATCCCCTCTGGGAATTATTCCTATGTAATTTCCAATTAGAGAATTAATAAATCATTGGTGGCTACAGAAATTCAAGAATGCTCTTCACAAACTTGCTCTCCAAATCATCCCTATTATAATATGTTGGGAGATGTGGAAGAGTATATGTTCTTGCAAATATGGTGATAAAAAGAGGTTCAACTACTATAAGATGAAGCAACAGATTGACTGGAATACTAAAGATGCAATCAATAGAGCTTTCCCAAAATGCAAGCTAATATTGCCTTGGGTCAACTTTTGTGACAACATGATGAAACTTCAACCTATTTCTAAGGCTATCTCAGTATGCTGGAATAAATCTAAATATGGAGCCATTAAAGTAAACACCGATGGAAGCTTTATTCATGGTAATGGAAAAGCGGGATTGGGAGGAGTAGTGAGAAATGACCAAGGAGATCTCATTATGGCCTTCTCAATTCCTTCAAAATGCAGCAGCAATAACATGGCAGAGGCTCAAGCTGTTATGTTTGGCATTAATTTGTGTGTACAAAATGGAGTTCTCAGACTTCACAATTGAATTGGACTCAATGTTGGTGATGAATATGCTCAAGGAGGGTGATACCAACAACTATAGGTTGAAGATGATCACAAAGGATACTTCACATATAATGAACCAGGCCAATATTAGCCCTGTGCATTGCTTCAGGGAGGCAAATGAAGTAGCAGATTTTCTAGCAAAATTAGCGACTGCTAACTCTGAAGCCAAAGTATACCTTTCTTTCCAACAACTCCCAAAAGGAACTAAAGGTTCTTTTATGCTTGACAAACACCAGATGCCTACTGTTAGACTTAAATATGACAAAACAATATTTTTTTTTAGCTAAGTAGTAAATGTCTTATACTTTAACAGAGGCGCAAACTAATGTAACAACCTTTGTTGGATGTATATCAGTGTGTTGTAATCCTTGGGGGTAAGGCTCACATCCCCCTCCTATCTTTCGAAAATAAATACAACACCCGAAGAAGCATTAAAAATTCTAAAAAAAAAAGACTCTACAAGGAAAATAGAACAAATCATGCTTATTGTATTCACTCTTTAATGATGGAACAACATTACATTACGGAGAGGCCCCCTGATGGAGCAGTCCAATTTTTTTATATTCTTACCATGAGCAATTTATTTATTTATTTAGAATATTGTAGAAGCTTTTTCTGATCTAGTATTGACCAAGTTCGAAGGGTTTATTTGGAATGCCATCCATTAATTTTAGAGTAAATTTCATGGGCGGTCATTCAACTTTGTGTTCATTACCCAAAAGTCACTTTTCTTTTTTTGTTACACAAAAATTATTTTACTATGCTCTAGTTATCACAATAATTACTTTGACCAGATTTTACAAACCTTTAACCTGAAAAGTCTATTATGCCCTTGACATTATAAATCCTCCCATTTATGTAATACCTTATATATTATATGCTATATAATATACTTTTACCCATGCATTTTACTTAATAAAAATAACTTAATATTATTTTTATAATATATTCGTGTATAGGCCAAAATCCGTCCTTAGGAAATTTAGCGTAATATGGCATTGAGGAAAGAGTCGGTCGAGCTCGCCCAAGATGCAACAAAGTATTGGCCGAGGTGTCGACATGAGTCGTAATCGAAATGTTGACAGGAGTCGTAGTCGAGATGGTCAACAAGGGTCGATGTCGAGATTGATTATTGAGATAAGACTTGTAACGACTAATTTGTTAGGATAGGATATTAAGAGAGAATATTCTAGGGGATATTCCCTTTATTTGTACTATTAGGGTTTTTGAGGAAAAGACCCCATATATATAGAAAAAAGAGACAATGATAGGGGCATGTAATATTCATTTGATAAGAATACTTTTGAGAATAAGATTCTCTCTCTTACAAGAATACAAAGATTACCTTTTGATAAAGATTCTTGTTCATATTATTCCCCGCCTTTTCACCAGATCCGAGAATTGTTCATACAAATCTTGGACCTTTCTGTCACTCATCATTGTCAGGAGAAATATTCGTCTAATCCAGACATTATTGGGTGAATCATTCTCTTTATTTACTTAAATTTTATTTATTGCCATTTATTGTTAGTTATATCTCCATTAATGTTCATGCATCAAGAGTATTTTGTATTTATTGTCATCTATCATTTACAAGATCTGTCCACATCTCCTGTGCGTTTCCGAGATTAGTATCTAGAGTTATTATCCTTAACTAGATTTAAACCCTTATTATATAAATTAAATAGTTTAACCGGAAATTACACTTTTTGGTCAAACAATTCCTACATTTAATTTTCTTAATATTAATTTTCAAGATATATAAGTACAATTATTAAATTTGTCAGTAACATTACCATGAACAAATCTCAAGTCCACATTCTTAATCATGTTTAATGAAATATGTTTAATGAAATTTAAAAAAATCAAAGTTCATTGATTTATCAGCCAAGCCATAACAATTAATTTAATAAATAAAATACCCACATTTAGCAAAATGACACATCAATTTAATACTTTCAAATAAATAATATTACCAGATAAAGCTTTAAAAAACTTAATATGAAACATAAATATCTTTGAAACTTTTTTTAATTTTTTTATTGACTATAAAAAACTATCATTTGTTAAAAAAATCTGTTTTTATTATTTTAAATAAATATTAAAAAATAAATATTTTTTTTTTATCATTTTTATATTTAAAATATGTTCATGTTTGATTATGATTAAACAAATTGAGTGATGTGAAAAAAATTAAATGTATGGATATATTATAAAAATAATAGATAAAATAATTTAAAGTTATTTTAATTATAAATAAAATACCTAGGTAAAAATATATTATATAGTATATAATATAGAAGGTATTATATTTAGGATTTATAATGTTAAGGACATAATAGAATTTTCAAGTAAAAATATTATAAAATCTGACCAAGGTGACTTTTGTGAGAAATAGAGCAAAGCAAAATAATTTTTGTGTAACAAAAGAAAGAAAAGTGACTTTTGGGTAATGAACACAAAGTTGAATGATTTTTATGTAACAAAAACAAGAAAAGTGACTTTTGCGCAATGAACACAAAGTTGAATGACCACCCGTGAAATTTACTCATTAATTTTGCAAGGTTTTAATGCAATTCAGCAGTTCAGATTCAACCATAAGCTACAATACATGTTTTTTACCAACATTATTCAGCATTTCTGCAGGAACTTGGATGTACGGCATCACTATATATATATGCTACTGCGAGAAATCAAGAATCATCTGACAAAAAATTGGGATAATTCTGTATGAACTTGTTCTATGATTTGATCATAAAGTTTCATCAGTATTGTTTATTTTCTCTTTTATACAACAATTTTGGATAGGACAACAGATACTGCTAAAAGACAGCTTTTTAAGCCTTTGATGTGAAGTTGAAATTGGCACATGTAGTTTGGCGGAACAAAAGGGATGAGCTGAAACCAAGTGTTGATCTTGGAAGGTCAAATTGTAGAAGATTGTCCTCCAGTTGATGTCCTCCTATTACTATTGAAGTAGTGGGTTTAATCCCACCATTCACAAATCCTAAACATATCACATCTTGGCTAACTTCCACCATTGAATTTGAACCAAAAATCCTCCAATAGACTTGTTTACTCTGCAACATGAGATCGATGGCAGGAACAGCTTGTCCGACCTTTGCACTAGCAATATTTTTTGAGCTGAAACAAGTCTCAAAAGGTGCCACAGCAGTCACTCTGGTCACATTAGAAAGTTCTTGAACTAAAGCTTTAGTCACAGCATCATAGATGGAAGTTTCTAAGATTGAATAAGGACTCCCTGTGCTGATTTTTGTTCCACCATTTCCCCTCTTGTCAATTGAGAGCAATTTTTTGTTAATTGGCACTGGTTTTCCATTCAGTCTAATAGATTTCACTCCAATGAAGTACTCTGAAGAAGATTCATTTAGGAAAGGAACTGATCCAGTACCAAAAGGATTGATGATCAATGGTATAAAGATGAGATTTTTAGAGATATCAATATTTGGAAGCATCATATAAGGCCCATCACCAAAAAATATGACACCAGATGATTTGGTGGATGAACTCAAACAAAGAGCAAATTTTCTTGGAAAGCTGAAGACTTGAGCTAGTTGGGAAGGAAGTGCGATACCATTCCTTCCCAATCCAACAGTTCCTTTCACTCCACTCGCTAGACCTTCAGTCAAGAATGTAGGAACGCAAGTGAAAATGAAGCTTGGGATCTTAACAAACTTACCAGGATTTGATCCATCAGTGGATTGTATCGATAAAACGTCTTCGGTAATTTCGCCACCATCATATAAAGTCTTGATGAATGGATTTTCAGGGGTGTTATAACATGCATTATTGCTGCACCCAATTCTGGGAGTGGTGTTGCAGTCTCCACAAGTGTTAACTTTGGCGAGGGTACATTGAACTGAGCCACAACGAGCAGGTCGATAAGTGGAACTCACATAACCATCTTCACAGTCTACCCATAAAGTTTGTCCACCAAGATGTATTGTCAACTTGATGGGCACAAGAGGAGTTCTTTGACCAATTTGGGTTGTGTATTGGAGAGTAGAAGAGTCTTTGGTCACAGGAAGGAGTAGAGCTTTAGGCTGAAAAGCAGTTTGGCCTATGCAAGAAGAAATGGAAAGGAGAAGTGAACAAATGAGGGTCAAATAGTAGCTACTGAAAGCCATGATACAAGATTAAGATGTGATACAAGTCTGAAATGATGAAGATTAATGTGATGATTTATAGAAGCATATATTTCAAGTCAACTCCACATCTTATTTAAGTTAATGATCTTTAGAAATAGATATGACACATGCATGTGTCGATGAGGAAGTAAGTAAGTTGGGTGCAGACTCAGCGAATTGGGATACAGCTACGTAAGTTGACATTTGACTTTTGAATACTCCACTCGTTCGGAGGTTTTTTCCGTTCTTCCTCTTTGACGAGTAATTTAATCAATTGTCGATCTTAATTCTTAAATCAGCCTGCTTCTAGTTATCTTTCTGAATATAGAAATGAGATAAGGGTAAGTGGGAACAAGGACAAAAAAAGGTGCACATTGACTTTATAAGGAAATCTTAATGAGGCGAGTGGAGAATATCTATATTGGCGAAAACATCGGTAAGGGCTCATTCCAAAGAGTACCATTCGATTAACTTAAGCAAATTACATATTTTCTTGGGAACTAAACAACTGAGCAAATTGGGAAGGTGCTCCTTCATAGATCTCAAGTCCCTATAGCACATTTTGCAAGACATGGGGATAGAACTAAAACACAGCTGAATGGTAATTTGGCATCGTGATAATTTGGTGCCCACTCTAGAAAAAACACACCCTCAACACTGTTCAACTTCCAATGTCAGTATTAATGAAGAGGTTTTCAGGATAGGGCTGTATTTTGTCCCGGGCCCGGGCCTTAGTGGGCCTAACGGGCCGGGCCTCGCGGTCCCGGGCTTCGTGGTCCCGGGCTCTGGCGGTCCCGGGCCTGGCGGTCCCGGTCTTCGTGGGCCTAATGGGTGGAACCGGCCCGTGACGGGCCTAAGCCCACATGGTCCTGTGCTTAACGGGCCGGGCTCGTGGGCTTCGCGGGCCTAGCGGGTTTTTTTTTTTTTTTTAAAGACAATTTCTTGTAGTATCATGGCTATATTAATATGTAGTATATATGTATATCTAATTATTAAAGTGCTTGACGAAAAAGAAAATAACAAAACAATAGTAAAACACTAAATTGTCATGCATAAATATCACTTCTTGATATTATATTGTATCTTATGTATATATATTCTCTTATATATTTTCTTTTAGTATATATATTGTATCTTATGTATATATTGTAGCTTATAAATATATTTTCTTGTAGTATATATATTGTATATTATGTATATATTGTAGCATAATATATTTTCTTGTAGTATATTATATTGTATCTTATGTATATATATTCTCTTATATATTTTCTTGTAGTATATATATTGTATATTATGTATATATTGTAGCATAATATATTTTCTTGTAGTATATATATTGTATCTTATGTATATATATTCTCTTATATATTTTCTTGTAGTATATATATTGTATATTATGTATATATTGTAGCTTATAAATATATTTTCTTGTAGTATATATATTGTATATTATGTATATATTGTAGCATAATATATTTGCTTGTAGTATATTATATTGTATCTTATGTATATATATTCTCTTATATATTTGCTTGTAGTATATTATATTGTATCTTATGTATATATATTCTCTTATATATTTTCTTGTAGTATATATATTGTATCTTATGTATATATTGTAGCTTATAAATATATTTTCTTGTAGTATATATATTGTATATTATGTATATATTGTAGCATAATATATTTTCTTGTAGTATATTATATTGTATCTTATGTATATATATTCTCTTATATATTTTCTTGTAGTATATATATTGTATATTATGTATATATTGTAGCATAATATATTTTCTTGTAGTATATTATATTGTATCTTATGTATATATATTCTCTTATATATTTTCTTGTAGTATATATATTGTATCTTATGTATATATTGTATCTTATAAATATATTTTCTTGTAGTATATATATTGTATATTATGTATATATTGTAGCATATAAATAATTCTAAGTATAGACAAAGAAATATTGCGAAAAGAAGCTCATGGGTAGAAGCAATAAATTTTATTACCAAAAAATGACATATCTTTCTTAGTCATCCTTCCCCCAATGGAATGAGCACAACAAGGTACTAATACCACCATTAGAAGGAAAAAACTAAGGAAGATGTGCCAAAATACAAGTTACATATTATTCTATGTATTATCTCTAACAAATCTCATAAATCCTTCAAGGTTCGGAGGAGGTTGCGTTGGTGGTGGTGGAAAAGAAGCTTGTTCATCACCACTTCCGGGCGAAGCCGAATCCTCCGTAAGTTCCGCTATCATTTCTTCATAAGCTTCATCTATCGCCGGTTGTGCTTCTGCAATTCCAAAGTTTCTTCTTTCCGAGCGGATCCAATCTCTAAACAATACTGATTTTTCCAAGCTATCCCTCATAGACGCTCTATGATCACCTATTTGCAGTCTTGCTTGACTGAAAGCGCTCTCTGATGCAACAGTTGAAGCTTGAATTGATAAAATATCCCGAGCCATCCTTGCAAGAACAGGAAAATGTTTTTCCCTTGCCTTCCACCATTCCAAAAGATCAAAAGAGCCGTCTGGATTCTCCTTTTCAAGTCCCTGAGACAAATAAACTTGAAGCTCATTTAGATGTGAAGTTTCATCATAATTTTCACCTTGAGACCCCCTGAACTCCGTCCAAGATTTAAGAGCTTTTAAGCCCGCAACTCTTTTAGAGGATTGTGAGCTAGACGAAGTAGGGGTTGGAATAGTTGGCCTAGCATGCTCTAAGGCAAGTTGATAAGCATTATAAACTGTTTGAGCGTTAATCTTAATTGAAGCTTTTGCATCTGCAAGTGTCGCAATTTCCTCATTTGAAAGATCTAAAGCCTTATAAATATTTGAATACCAAAAATGAGGACCTCCCAATTTCATTGTAGGATTTAGCATTGCAGCAAGACCATAAATAGGAGGGATAGGAAAAAATATTTTTTAAACTTTTGTTTCATTTCATTTATAGCAAGTTCATAAATATCCCCACCCTCACTAAATTCAACAAACAAATCAGATAGTGCTGCAATATAAACTAAACAGTTTGAAATAGTAGGATAATATTGCCCAGAAAATGCATTTGTTGCAATTTGAAAATGTTCTAAAAAATCTAAAAGAATTTTAACATTAGTCCAATCTTGAGTGGTAAGCATTTCATCATCATCTTCACCACCTACCCGAGAATTAAACGTTGCATTAATTGGGTTTCTATATTCATATGCTACTACTAAACTTTCGTACATACAATTCCATCTAGTCGGGCAAGGTTTAGGAACCTTTCTTTCTCTAAGGCCATATTCATCACATTTTTTAAAATACTCTCTAAGTCTACTTCTACGGTTTGAATAAAAAAGCCAATTAAGAGCCATTCTAACCTTTTCAATTTCTATGTTTAATATTCGCATACCATCACCGACAATTAAATGATAAATATGACAAATACATCTAACATGGAAAATATTAGTAAATGCAGGATTTAGTGTTGTTGTAAGCATGCCTATAGCACTGGTGTTACTAGAAGCATTATCCATTGAAATTGCCATTATTTTATCGCTAAAGCAAAAATATCTACAAATATCTGCAACAGTGTTAGCTATAAATTTACCTGTGTGACGCGAATTAATTATTCTATATGCAATTATGCGTTTTTGCATTATCCATTCTTCATCTATCCAATGACTTGTAACAGTTAGGTAATCACAATCATTACCACTTCTACCAATATCAGTAGTAATAGAAATCCGATTAGGTATATGAGTAAATAAATAACGCAAATATTGTTCATATTCATGTTTGAATTTATAAATATCACTCTTAACTGTTGCGCGAGGCCAACCTTTATAAGTAGGATTAAACACTCTTCTAATATAATGAACCCAATTAGGATTAGAAGCAAAAGTATAAGGTAAGCACATAACAGTAATCATCTTTGCTAATTCTTCACGATCTCTATTTGGATCGTAATATAAAATACCTCCAGTGACAGTGTTAATTCCTGGTTGAACTAGATTTGAACCTGTACTAGGGTTAATCGCAGAATCTACACTTGTCCCCTCTAGATGCGCTTTCATTTGAAAAAATCTAGCCTTATCTCTAGGGTGTGTTTTTATGTGCCTAGTCAAACTACCTGTGCCGCTACGGTCTCCTACATATTTATGCGACATTAATTTCCCACAAGTTTTACACTTAGCCTTATTTTTTTCTCTTACTTGAGTAAAAAAATTCCAAACTAATGATGTTTCTAAGCGTTTAGCAGGTTCTCTATTAAAAGTAGGAGTTTCTACAGGTGGGTCGACCGGTGCATCACTTGGGTTATTAAGAGGACTAGTAGGTGTATCATCTAAATCCGGTGCTTGAGTTTCATCATCATCCTCATTTTCCTCATTATTTTCTAAGATGGTTTCATTAGGATAAAGAGCATTCATAATTTCATCATCTAATCTATCACCTGGTGCAACATTATGATAAAATTCACTATCGGTAAATTGAAAACAAGGGTGATCACTATCAAGAATTACGGAAGGAGGAGGACGTCTAGGTTGGCGACTACTTTCAACTTGCTTATCTTTTCTAGGTCGGGGAGCCGGGGGAAGGGTAGTTGGTTGGCCACTACTTTCACCGGTTTTATCTTTTCCTTTACCAAACATTTTTTTCAAAGTAAATGCCATATTAATTATAATTATGCAAACTAAACCACACAAAAATATATTATAAAAACGTAAGAGTTGAAACGAGTTTACCGGATTGCCGAACAACTTCTTGAAAATTGAAAATCGTTGAACACTTGAAAACTTCAATTCAACAACTTCACAATTTTTCACGAAATTTCAACAATAAATTAAGTAATTGTAGTAGAGAGATTGAGAGAGATTGAGAGATATTGAGAGATATTGATGAATTGGTGAATAAAAATGAAAGAATGAGGGGGTATTTATAGTTGAGAAATGGGGAAAAGTGTAATTATATAAAGTTTGGGGTTAAAATAAAGTTTGGGGGCCAAATGGCCATTTTTTTAACTTAAAAAACGGTCATATTTTCAGCCCAAACGGCTAGATTTTAAATATGGCCGTTTGATTTTTTTTTTTTTTTTTTTTTTTTTTTTAAAATAGCCGTTGGGCCCGCCAGGCCCGCCAGGACCGGCCCAGGCCCGCCTGCCGGTCCCGGGCCAAACGGTCCCGGGCTCGTGGGCTCAACCATGGAGACCAGCCCGTGACGGGCTCAGAGGCCCACCAAGACCGGCCCACCCAGGACCGGCCCACCAGGCCCACCAGGCCCGTTAGGACCGCGGGCCCGGTCCGGTCCGGTTCAGGCCCGGCCCACCGAGCAGCATTATTTCAGGAGTATTGTAACAAGCATGATTTTGTACATTGTCCAACTAGCGTAGTTCTGCTCAGAGTCCATCTAGCAAGAAATCAATTGGAAAACACGAGCAATAGGTTCAATTGTTTGATCCTATATTTTTTTCCTTCTGCTCTTTCCGCTCTATGTCACAACGAAGTAAGAAATAAAGATGCATATTGTGTCACAATGAATGTAAGAAATAAAGATGCATATTGTGAAGGAAAACACTACGTTACTGCAACACCAACAACTAATCTTTTAGATTTTTAGGAGCTCGAATTAGCCTTTATTAGACCAGTCCAAGTCAGATCAACAACAACATACCCAATGTATTTTCACAAGTAGGGTCTGGGAAAGGTAGTATGCACGCAAACTAGTGAAACGAAAATATGGACGAAAGACAAGCAATTGTAATTGCTAAATACTACTCTAGAGAAATAAGACAGGAGTACCCATTTATATTACCTAGGTTCACGTTGATTGATCTGCATCTACAAATTACATACTAGTATTAGACATTGGACCACGAATCAGGAAGCAAGTGAAATAACAAGAAGTACCTAAAATTCTGAAAGAGAGTACTTAGAAGTTTTTAGCAAGGGGCATCAAACAGATGAGGCAGTTAATCTTTCATAATATTCGTACTTCCTTCGGAAAGGGGGGAGGGGAATAGAGATTCGGTCTTAATGAGAATGGACTCTGAAGCTCAGAATGAATATCAGACTTCCTCTTCAGATAGCCATGAGATCACCATACTGGCGCATCAAAATGATGGAACCAGCAAAGAGAGCTGAAGCTCGAAGCAGTTTCTGAAAAAAGGACATGCAAAAAATTAAAAGATAGATAGGACCAAGACAAAAATCCTATGATTATTTAAGCAAGCTATATAAAAACGTAATGTGAGAAATGTTGATAAAATCATACACAATTCAGAACCTGAAAAGCAGCTTATTCTGCAAAATTAACTACTTCGACCCACCCCCATCAAAAAGGGGAAAGAAGATAAGGAAAAACAAGCAGTTAAAACAAAGTTCTGGTTGAGAAATTCACAGTTTTCCTAAACAAGGCAAAACTTGATTAAATGAAGAGAAGAAAAAGAGAAGTTAACCCCACGTCATATGCTAGGTGGATCTTAAAAATTAGTAGTTATATCATCACATAGCATATCAGAATTATAAAAAGAAGAGTGTGTGTATGGCGTACTAATAAGTAATAACAGATAAAACAAGAATCAATCAAATGGAGTCTAGGCTAGCACTCCAAGTCACCACCATCCCTTATTTACCACAAAGAGCACAAACAACATAGCAAAACAAAATAAAGTATTCATTAGCAGATCATTTAAACAATTAGAGGACCTGATATCAGGTAATTTAGTCCGGAGAGTCAGAATGGGCAAGTTGCAACTTCATCCTTGCTAGTAGCAACAAGAAGGGACCATTGTTCAGGAAAATATGCACTCTGTAGGCTCAATTTTTGATCCCAAAAACATCAAACCCAATCAGAAACTGTATTTGCATGTTCAAAAATTAAGAATCTACTTCCAACTAACACCACATTTTAGTTATCAAAGAAGTTCAATTTGCACACGGTGGGCAGGGCAGATCTTCTATCTCTCGGCTAAACTTCAGTCTATTCAGACTCTGGACAAGGTGAGGCATCTCATACTCACAGTTTGAAATTTATAGTTCTATTTTTATACGGCGTACTTTCAGTGAGATCTGTATTATGAAACAATTTCACAAGAACACCAATGAAGATCATATTTCATCAGTAGGTTTTAAGTGCATCGCAATTTCCTCCTAATTTGTCTCAAAATCTCTTAAAATCCAGATATAACAGATTTGACTTTTCACGAGTAGATCCAATCAAAAACACTTCCCTTGATTTATTAGTTCGATAAGTCAAATCACTGATAAATTCCAAAACTAAAAGAAGACAAAACAAGCATCGATGAATATTCCTATGCTTAATGATATACATATGGGATCGTGTATTCAAGGAGTAAGAGAAAATCAGGAAGAGGAAATACCACATTGAGATTTCCAATGAAGCTCATTTAGAGTGAAGAGATATCTTTTAGGGGTTAGAGTTTTAACTCTTAGGGTTTGATTTTAGAGGCCAATTTGATATATGGGTAGACAATTGGTCTCACTAGCAAGAGGATCATTCTATTATTTTTGATCCAACATAATTTGATTTTTAATATATTATCAGAATAATTCATGGTTTCTTGGTTTCTGAAGGCAATATTTATGGAAGTATACTAGAGCGATCATACTGATACCATGTTGTAAAAATATCAAAAGAATAATAATATAAGGAGATGTTGCAAAAATATTGACGGGTAGAAGTGAGACTATTTTATTCTTTCAAGTGTGTCCTTCAAAAGGTAAAGAACACCTTTTATATGATGCAAAAACCATCCAAGAGTTACAAATATTAATGAAACATTACTTTGATGCATATATAACTATTGAGTCCATTGAATGGACATCTACAATTACGTGGATTCATAATACACACCCCCTTGGATGTTCTTTAAGAAATATGTGCCGCGTTAAAATAGTACTAGGAAAACACCCTGTAGGAAGAAAGTCCTGTAAAGGAAAAAGAACACGCATATCTAGTAATGGACGTTCAAGAGTGAGTTATGAATCCACTTATTTGTGAATGCTCATTCAATAGACTTTTTAATTATACATGCGCCAAATTCATGTTTCATTTAATATTTTAACTCTTGGATGTTTTTTGCTTTGTATAAATGGTGTTCTACACTATTTAAAAGACAAACTTGAAAGAGAATAAGAAAAGTCTCATCTCTATCTCTCAATATTCTTGCAACATCTTTTTACATTATTGTCTTTTACTTTTATTTTACAGCACATTATCAGCACGATCCCTCTAATTTGTATTCATAAATATTTCCTCCATTGCCTTCGGCAACTATCAAACCCAGACATTAAAGGCAGAAACAAAAAGTTCTTGGTATGCTTTTTTCATCGACACATACAAGTTCTCGTGGGGAATGGTATCATGGAAGCTTTTATGAAGGTAACACCAAATTTCCAGAATGTACAAATGACATAAGGAGAAAGCGATAGCTTTAAGAAAAGCAACACTAAGCAATGGCAAAAAGTTTTGGTTTTTGGTTGAACTTATGGAGAGGGCAGAAAGAACAAAAAAGGGACAGAGGACCAGATAGAGAGGGAGGATGGAAGGAGAATTGTGTTTACTTTTTTTAAGGAAAGACAGAAGAGCCCTCTTACTAAAATATTGGTAACGTGTTGTCAGAGACATTTAATTTTAAGCAAAAAATGGGTGCAATGCTAACCTACTACACAACCATAATAAGTTAGCATTATACCCATAGTTTAGTTTCCTTAAATGTCCTTAACAACATATTAAGAAGTGTTGGTGTAAGGGAGTTTGTCGGCTTTCCACCAAAAATCTATACCCAATTCTCCTTCCTTCTCTCTTCCTCCTCTCGCTTTACTTTATTCTCTCATATTCAGCCCCATACTGAAGCTCTTTCATTGCCAATTATTGTTTTTCTCCATCAACCATTAACGCGTCTAAAACCAATACTTGACAAGAACTCACTGCTTCTCATGAAAAATCAAAGCCAGAAATCTCTGTTTCTGGGCTATGTAAAAGCATAAACCTTCTTCTCACATCTCGTGGAAGATCAGATTGTCATTTCTATTCGGACTAGTTTATTTTATTTCTTTACAACAAAATATTCTTTTCCTCCAATAATAATGTTTTGTTTCGCTAGTTGACGAAGAGAAATGACGCAAATGACTTGCGTTGTCTGATTGAAGAAATGCTGGTGGCTGACAACACGTCCCTATTATTAATGTGCTAACAAGGCCATATAAGGAAATTAATGGATACAATGTTAACAACTAAAGCAATACAATAGATTAGTAAAACCCATATATAAACGAATATGTGTGTACGTCCGTTAATGAGTCTTAATTTATTCTCCATATGCATTAAGAAAATTGATGATTTGAACAATAAGGACAGTCAAAAGTATGTTCACAAAGCAACAACGAATAAGAGTGAAAGCTATGCAACTTGATCGATTAGATGCATTAACCAAATACTCAAGAGGATGATCTTATGTGCTTTGTGAAACATGATCTTAGGGTCGATTTGATGGTTTACAAGAATTAACAAGTTAATTGAAGAATTCTCTGTTTATTTAATTTTTAATGCAGCTGAATGTTTATTGAACTTATTAATTCTAATAACATGTTTCACAAAACATCAGCAAATCAACCAAATTGTCAATCATAGCTTTCATCCTAATGATTTCTAATCTTATCTCGAATCTCTTAAAATCCAAATATAACAGATTTAACTTTTCTTGACATGTAAAACACTTCACTTCCTTCATTCGTCAATTTGATAAGCCGAATATCCTATAAAATTCACAGCAATGGAAGAAGACAAATCAAAGACAGAAGCATATTCCTCGCTGGTAACTGATATGTATATATGAGTAACGTGAATTAAAAAAATATGACTAGAAAATATGAAAAAGGAGATACCATGTTGAGATTCCACTTTTCTTCGTCATGAACCTGAGAGTGCCAGAAAGCTTTGATCTTGTCCCCTGATATCACAGAGTCCGCCATTGAAGCTCGTCTATAGTGGGAGAGCGAGAGTAGCATATATACTTTTAGGGGTTAGGGTTTTAACTCTAGGGCTCGGGTTTTAAGAGGCCAATTTGTGATATGGGGCAGGCAAGCGGGTTCAACCAGCAAGGGTATCTTAAGAATTTCGTGCAATTTAGGTTTTTCTTCTTTCCATCAAATTATACTCCACTATTATCTTTTAATATAATTTGATTATTACCAATTACCAATATTTTATCAGAGTGAATTCGACTTTGTTTTTCATGTGGTAGCAAATAAAGATAATTAGAAAGTACTCTGGTTAATTGAAGATTTAATTACACTGGACGTTATTGAACTTGTAGTTTATTGTATAAAAATCATCAAACTAAATTTTCAAACAAAAGTGTCCTAAATATTCTTAAATATTAATTTAGCCAAACAAAGTGAAGATTGGCCGGAGTCATTCAAACATATTTTTAGGGAATAAATTTCTTGAATGGTCACCGTATCTCACCAAATTTTTTTTTTTTTCTTTTACGACAATAAAGTCAATAAATTATTGCATTTTACTCGAAAATAAATACCACGAATTTAAACGCCGTGTTATATTAAAACTCAAAATTTTAACAATAAAATTCATTTAATCCATGACCCTTATATTTTTCACTAGATTGATAACTAATTATAAGGAAAATGGTTAAGGATTCCAGAATGTGCACAACTGATAAGTAAGCTCGGATCGACATGCCTTAAAATGTTTGCATACAAATGTCAATCAAGAATTGCTGCTATTATATGCAGAAGTTAGTTCAGTGAATTGAACTTCGAGTATTTATGATACTCTCATGATATCGGCTAATTTAAATAAAACATGTCACAAATAAATAATCATACAAACGCAAGACGGAGATGTTTAATACCAATCCTGATAACAACATTTATATTTCTTACTAAAATCAACAACTTCTTCGCCGCCAAAAGACTCATTCACAAAACCATGGCAAGTTTTACCAAATTTTCCCACTATAGAGCTCATGTTTGTTGCTCCTTGTGGAATTTATAACACTTGTCACTTGTGAAAAGAAAGAATGAGGTAGGGGCGATATCTGCTAATTTAAACTCCCATGGGTATAAGGATAGTGGATTTAATGAGTTTTATCATTTTTTTAAAAAAGGTTTTAATATGATATGACATGTAAAATATGTGGTATTTATTTTCTAAGTCAAATAATAATAGTTGAATGACTTTGTTGTCTTAAAAAAAAACAGAAAAGGGTCAGAAGTGCCCTTAACGTATTAGAAATGGCTAAAAAATGTCCTCCTTCTATCTATGAGTTCAAATTTGTCCTTAATGTTATTTTTAGGCTTAAAAATGCCCATCTCTTAACAGAAAGATGATATGGCATTGATGGACATTTTAACATTAAGGGCAAATTTGAACACATAGGTAGAAGGAGGGCATTTTTGAGCCATTTCTAATACGTTAAGGATATTTCTGACCCTTTTCCGTTTTAATTAAACATGTAGCATTTATTTAGTCGGGAAAAAAATGAATTTCTTTTTACTAAAAACTGAAAAAAATGATTTTTTTTTTCATTTTTTACAAAAACTGCTTTAGAAAAAAGCTGAAAAATATTTTCTAAAACAATATTTTTGTAAAAACTGAAAAATAAAAAACTGAAAAATAATTTTCCAAAACAATATTTTTGTAAAAGCTGAAAAAAAATATTTTCTCTTCTTCTTCCTTCCTTGTTTGTCCACATACTTTCTGAGTTCATTTTTTAAAATATATTTTAGTCTTCTAATGAGTTAGTAAATCAAAACTGAAATATTTTCGTTTTTTTTTTCAGTTTTTAGTAAAAAAAAAAATTTATTTTTTTTCAGACTAAATAAATGTTACATGTTTAATTAAAATGTCATTTTTTCAGAACTCAAAAAGCCAATCTATTCCTAAATAAATGCTACATGTTTAACTAAATAAATGCTACATTTTTCGAGACTAATGAATTTTTTTTACTAAAAACTGGAAAAAAAAACGAAAATATTTCAGTTTTGATATACTAACTCATTAGAAGAACTAAAATATATATAAAAAATAAACTCAGAAAGCATATGGACAAACAAGGAAGGAAGAATAAGAGGAAATATTTTTTTTCAGCTTTTACAAAAATATTGCTTTAGAAAATTGCTTTTCAGTTTTTTTCAGTTTTTACAAAAATATTGTTTTAGAAAATATTTTTCAGCTTTTTTTAAAGCAGTTTTTTGTAAAAACTGAAAAAAAAATATTTTCGTTTTTTTTATAGTTTTTAGTAAAAAAAAATTTACTTTTTTTCCAATGCTACATGTTTAATTAAAATGCACATCAATATCATGTCATCTTTCCGTTAAGAGAGGAGCATTTTTAAGCCTAAAAATAATATTAAGGGCAAATTTGAACTCATAGGTGGAAGGAGGACATTTTTGAGTTATTTCTAATACGTTAAGGACATTTCTGATGCTATTTCGTAAAAAAAAATAAAGATGACTTTGGTGAAATATCTCCATAAGTTGAGTGACCAAGAATTTACTCTTTTTTAAGTGATGCTTTTTTCATTAAAAAAATCATTTTAAACTAACTCCCTACCCCAAATAAATCAGTTTTCTTTTAAAAGGCTTCTGAAGTTTCACTTTGAGAGGACTGAGTGGAGGAGAGCGAAGATGCACAAAAATAGTGTCCAATCAGTTGATGACACGTGAACAACCAACCGGCTAGAATTTAATCAAATATTTCATGCTATCTTCTCCGGGTCCTGGTCTCACAAAGATCGAAAGATGCTTTAGCTTTGTAACTCCTTTAGCCAAATTGTTGGACCAAAGAAAAAGAAGATGATGATGGAGGCCATTGCAATAACACGTTTCTCTGCTTCAAGCACCCCACTTCTAATTCGATCAATGGCTACCCAAAAACCAACTCCATCCGCTACTAGCACCATCTCTTCTAAAAAGGTAGATTCTTGATTACTTATATTTCAATATTTACAGAATAAATACATAATCGGTGAATTAATATTTGTATGTTATCACATTATGCAGACAGCAACTGTGTTTCCCTTAGGGGAGAAAGGCCCAAGGCCTAGCAATTCCACATCAACACCGGCAGTGAAGTTGTTGACAAGGGTGGAGCAATTGAGGCTTCTAACTAAAGCAGAGAAAGCTGGTTTACTATCAGCTGCTGAGAAATCTGGACTCTCTTTGTCAACAATTGAAAGACTTGGTCTACTTTCCAAAGCTGAAGAGTTTGGGTTTCTTTCTGCAGCTACTGACCCTGGAACCCCATCTGCGCTGTTTAGCCTGAGCTTGGGATTGTTGGTTCTTGGTCCTGCTTGTGTGTATCTGGTCCCTGAAGATTACCCTTGGCAAATTGGTTTGCAGGTTGTGGTTGCTCTGCTTTCTGTTGTTGGTGGCTCTGCTGCTTTTGGAGCCTCAAATCTTGTTTCCAATTTGCAGAAATTAAAGTGAAATGTAAGCTTTTAAATACCATCTCTGTTATACAGAAAGTTTTCTGATAGTATAAATGTTCTTTGGACAATCTTGAATTTTAGTTTATGTTGCTCCCTTGGATAATAAGGTCGGGATGTGCACATGCAATTGATTTCTGTAACCTTGAAATTTTAGTTACTCTATCTTGCAATGTAGGATACACATTGTCTTTCTGGTTGAGCATTAAGTCACTATAAAGAAACCTGACTATCTGCAGTTTTCAACTAAGCAATATAGTTCTTGCAATTCAAGGATTGAACTTCTTTATCATTATTGCATGTATCGTTTTGGTAGAGTAATGTCGAGAAATGTTAGATCCTTGGATATATAATCCAAATAGCGTGTCAACTATCTAGATGTCACTGCAAATTGAGATTGTAATGAATGATTACATGACTACAGAACATCTATTTGCTCCCCCTTAGAGTCAAACATAGCCCAATATATATGAAAATCTGAGGATTGTCTTGGGGAGTAGTTTTTCTGACTTTGTAAGGACCAAATTAGAAGGGGAACATTGGCGTAACCGGTAAAGTTGCTGTCATGGGACCAGGAGGACACAAGTTCGAGCCGTGGAAACAGACTCTTACAGAAATACAGGGTAAGACTGCGTATGATAGACCCTTGTAGTCCGGCCCTTTCCCGGACCCCGAGCATAACGGGAGCTTAGTGCACTGCTCTGTCTTTTTGTAAAGACCAAATTAACAATCATCTTCCAGCAGTCAACTCGAAGGAGTATGCATTGTGAATAGTTGTGGTTAACACACAATGCACAACTCATACATTAGTACTTGTGAAAGGGGAATTGCTTATACACACATACATATCTTTCCGAAAACACTGCCATTTGGTTTTAGTGCACAATGCATAACTCATACATTAGTTCATGTACAACATAACTGTACTGTTCTGCTGAGGCCTTACCTTAAACAACTAGTTGAACTGTCAGAAGCAAGTTTAGCACTTAGCAGGACTTTCTGTTTGCATTGCCATCTACATTATAATGAACATATCATATATGCATATATCAGGTAACAAGGATGAAAATATGTGACATTAATAGGAAGACAGGAACCAGAAAAGAATTCAATTGTAGACACCCGAAGGTAGCGGGATGAGGAGTAAAGCTTAAACTAGAAGAACAACAAGGTGATACTGACTATGGTCTATGGTAGCTTAGTATTTCACATTCTCTTAAGCATAACAAAGTTGCATGAAGCTGCTCCAATATTAGTAAGAAGCAGAAGAAAATAGAATTTCTCACTTGCTAGTACAAGAGCCAAGATTAATTAGTTCGATCACAGAGAGTGGTTTCATGTTTAAACCAAGCAAACAAATGAAAAGGAGTATGCGGAGTTTAGAACATATTAAAGATTATTCTAGTTCTGGTTTGCGGATGAATTGATGAATCTATGCTTCTTTATCTAGAGTGATAAACTCAAACGATTCACTTCCGATAGCTCAAACAATTCAACGTGAAAACTAGGTTTTTCAAACGTAGCACATCATTAAGGAGAAAATAGACGAGTGTATTCATGCCTCTTTCATGGTTTTTCTTTAGTTATTTCTTTTTCTCCTTTTGTAAATTCTTCTTATATGTAAAGTATGAGACCAGGATCTCTCCACCCTTAACCAGAAGTAGGGGTGTTCATAAAAAACCGAACCAACCAAACCGACAAAAAAAATCGATACTTTTTAGGTTTGGTTTAGTTTTAGTTTTGAATTTTAAAAATCGATCAAATTTGTTTTGGTTTTAATAAAATAATAACCGAAAAATCTCGAATATATATATATATATATATATATATATATATATATATATATATATATATATATATATATATATATATATATATATATATATATATATATATATATATATATATATATATATATATATATATATATATATATATATATATATATATATATATATATATATATATATATATATATATATATATATATATATATATATATATATATATATTAGTCATTTGTATTTTTTTCTAGTTCTTTGCTATTATAATAATATTAAAGTTTCTAAAATTTTATGGTATATATTAAAAGTTTCTAAAGTTTCATTTGTATTTTTAGTCTAGTTCTTTGCTTTTATAATAATCTAATTCATTGTCTTTACATTCTAGTTTGATTGGTAGTTTTCTTTTGCTAAGTACAAGAATTTATTTCATGTTAAAAATAATTGATTTTTAATTGAGTACTTAAATTATTTATCACTATTTGATTCAACTACCATCAATATATCTTGGTAAATGATACATTTCACAAAGAGCAATTGATTTGATAGTGCTACGTTGAAAATGTAGTCGCCGGAATATGCGTTTGGTAGTGTTTCTCATATTTAAGAAAAACCCCGATAAATAACCGAAAAAATCGAAAAACCGACAAAAAACAAATCGATAAAAAGCCGACTTAATTGATTTGGTTTGGTTCCAATATTTGAAAAACTGACCTACTTGGTTTGGTTTTTTTTTAGGGAAAAATCGACTCAAACTGAACCATGAACACCCCTAACCCGAAGTATCAATTTCTAGCCTTATATCACGTCCTTAGTAGTTAACTAAGTACACGTGTGGCACTTGACAACTCACTCACGATCTTGCACAACTTGCTCATGTTCTTGCTATGCCAAGTCAACCTTACTACACTCAAGATCGCTAAGGAAATGCTAGAAAGAACACAAGAGAATTGTCAATAGAAGCTTTGTATTAGAGAGAACTTGAATTGTTTGCTTGGTGAGTTACAAATGAATAGCCCCCTTTATATACTAGTCTCCTAGGGTCTAGAGAGTAAATAATAATTATTACATAAGGCCCTTATTATTTACAAGTAAGTCCCTTATCTAGAATTTTCTACATAGCTATAATCTTCCAAAGATTTTCTTAGCAAATCCATAAAGTTCTAGAGTCTTCCTAAGGAAACCTCTATATTTTTCTAGAACCTTCCTACAAGTGCTAGCCTCTTTCCTATGTAAGCTTTCCATATGAAAAAAATATATGCGAAGTGGCACCTACGTGGTATGATGATGTGGCGGGTCATGACACTTTTCCCACCCAATTTTGTGTCGCCCTCGGCACAAAGCATCGAAACGTACGCGCGCACCTCGCCTTGGCGTCACCGGAGATCTTTGTCCATTAGCCATGATACCCTATGGAGCGGTTTGCCTTCCCATGTCACAAGGTACTGGTCACCTTTCTTCTTGCCCCGTTTGTACTTGGACGACTAGCAATGATGGCCTCGATCCTCCGCCCATCGGATGCCTTTTCTTGCTCTTGGCCTGAATCTCCCCATGACTCAACCAAGTCTGGTAGCTTCTCAAGCATCGGGTCCATGCTTCCACTCCCTATTTGGCTGCCATCTGTGGTCCCTACCTTGCTAAAAAACTTGACCTCTCTGCTTTGTGCATCATCGAAGTCTGATAGTGTTCCATCACTTTGTAACTCTCCATCCTCTTCAACTATGTCCGCCCAACGTTTCTTGCTTCCACCATGCTCCATTTGCATGGCGCTAAGATAGGCTTTGGAATTCCCTATTTTCGGCTTAGATTCCAAGTGCATCCTTCCAATGCAGGCGATCCCTCCTATGTTACCCTTGTGTGCCTGAGCAAAGTTCCCGATCATTGTTGCAAGCTTCCCCAAATCTAGGCATTCACTTGCCCGATGTGATCCTTTACAGAAGTAGCACCCTCCCTTAGGCACGTACTCGCTACTGTTTTCCGGTCCCTTGCCGTTTCTCTTGGACCCCTGTCCGTTATGGGATTGCCCCTTGCCACATCTTTTGTATACCTCGGCTATGCCTTTCCGTTGTCCTTGTCATCATCCCCCTACCTCTCTCGGCATTACCTTTTTTGGACTTGGTTGGATCCATCTTGAAGTCAACGAGCGACTCAGCTACCGCTATGTCCTTGTCCACATTGGTTACTCGATATCTTCTTAACTCCTGCTTTGCCCAATTTTGTAACCCATCCATGAAATATAAGAAGGAATCATCTTCGGACAATGACTGATTTGTAGCATTAAGGTAGTGAACGCGCCCACGTACTCCCAAATTATGGCCGTCTATCGGAGCTCCCTTGGCTTCCACCTAGCCTCATACACTACATTCACTGGGTAGAAATGCAGGGTAAGGCTGCGTACAATAGACCCTTATGGTATGTCCATTCCCCGGACCCCTCGCATAACGACATCTTAGTGCACTGGGCTGCCCTTTTAACTCCTTGAACTGCTCCCATGTCTCAATCTTGCATAACCCTTTCTTTATGTCAGCACACTTTCGACGCCACCATAACGCGGCAATATGTGAGGTACAATACAACGATGTTGATCTTAGCCTCATCGTCCCTCACTCTACCGTGCCTGAAGTAGTTCTCCAAGTGCTAAAGAAAGTTCTCCACTTCTTGTGTATCACGAACACCTTTGAACACCGGCGGTTTGGGAGCCTCGATCTTGGCCTCCCTCATCACAACAATATTATTGTTTGCCTCGGTCACGCCAGCATCTGTATGCTCCTCGAGTGACTCTATCTTTGCCTTCATAGCATCGATAGTACTCAAGGCCTCCATGAGTCTGCATTCCAAGGCAATGATGGTTTGCCTTAGCTCCATCTCAATTTGTGT
Source organism: Nicotiana tabacum (assembly GCF_000715075.1). Taxonomy (NCBI): domain Eukaryota; kingdom Viridiplantae; phylum Streptophyta; class Magnoliopsida; order Solanales; family Solanaceae; genus Nicotiana; species Nicotiana tabacum. Next base: position 26,816,882 of record NC_134083.1, read on the forward strand.
ACGTCCCTTCAATTCATTTCGGATACTCTCAATCTCCTCAAGAGTGTCCCTCAAGAACGCTAAGGGTGCCTTCCACCTTCCCTAACCATTGGCCAAAGATTTTGACGACGTCCATCCCCGCATTCACCTTCTTCACCCACCCTTTACCTAGCGAGACGTCCTCCGGCAGGACCTCCACTTCATCCTCGCTTGCCTCAGTGGTAGATGGTTCTTGGGATGTAAGCCCCTCGTTTGGTACAATCTCGGACGGCACCTCCTGGCTCTTGTGTGTGGCATTCCTCTTTTTGTTACTACCATTCTTGCCAGCAGCATCCTGGATGACGTTGGCTTGGGCGTTGGCAGCGTTAATTTCTCTGTCGTTCGTCATCTCCTTAGTTGCAACCTTTGCTCTGATACCACGTTGTCACGTCCTTAGTAGTTAACTAAGTACACGTGTGACACTTAATAACTCGCTCACGATCTTGCACAACTTGCTCACGTTCTTGCTATGCCAAGTCAGCCTTACTATACTCAAGATCGCTAAGGGAATGCTAGAAAGAACACAAGAGAATTGGTGAAGGAAACTTTGTATTAGAGAGAACTTGAATTGTTTGCTTGGTGAGTTACAAATGAATAGCACCATTTATATACTAGTCTCCTAGGGGTTAGAGAGTAAATAATAATTATTACACAAGGCCCTTATTATTTACAAGTAAGTCCCTTCTCTAGAATTTTCTATATAGCTAGAATCTTTCAAGGACTTTCTTAGCAAATCCATAAGGTTCTAGGGTCTTCCTAAGGAAGCCTCTTTCATATATAAGCTTTCCATATAGTAAAAATATATGCCAAGTGGCACCTACATAATATGATGATATGGCGGGGCATGACACTTATGAATGAAATTTTTTGGTAGGTTACTTGATGCGATTCTGACTTAGTTGGAGCCCTAAAATGGGTATTTTACAAGATGACCCTTTTTCTTTTAATTAATATTCTCTTCATCCCAATTTATTTGATTGTGCGATCCATATATGAGTCCTTTAAATGTATGATTGATTAAAATAACTAGACTTAGTTTATACATAAATCAGTATAATGAAAGCGACCAAGTTAGAAACTTAATTTAATTCAAAATCTTTTTATCAAAGGGGGATAATCTAGAGCAAATTCTACAAAATCAATTTTGAACCCACTGCTTTCGGTCCGAATCAAGTACACATTTGTCAAAACGAAATACAAAAAGTATATAATTGATCACAATTATTTTGAACCCAATTCTGGATAAGTATATGAGTTATGAATACATTGCAAATTGGGACAACCTTCAAATACCTTCCTACAATCTAGAAAAGTGGCGCAAACGAAATCTTCCACGCAGACACAAAACCTTTCTAGGCAACGCGGATTCAACTTAAATTCTTTGTTTCTACAACATGGTTGTTACCTATTGTATTGTATCGTATTGTTACTTTAAATATAATATTTATTTTGTTACTTAAATTTTATTGTATCATATCGTTAAATCCATCGTTACGTAACGACGAAAATTGTTACTTTATGTAACGACAGATTTGGTGTGGTGACGTCGTTACCTTGCTTTTATCTCTTCTTTTGCCCTTCTTTGTTATTAAATAATCATATTTTAACCCTATTTTTTATATAATAATTCTACTTTGTATCTTATTTTTTTCTTAGTAATGTTGCAAGTTTATTCTTCATATTTTTGATGCGTGACATCATGAAACGACGGCAATCTATCCAAACATTATATTTATCAAACAATACAATACAATACAATACGATAGATTATGAAACGACGTGTAACAACCATTCAAACAAGCTGTTAAAGAACAAACCTGTTCAATTTAACAACTGTTACTGTGTCTTTATTGAAGAAAAAGCATAGATTTGCTCTCTATATACAGTGGGGGAAAAAATAAAATAGATATTGGGAGAAAGAGATACTAACAGTATGTAACGAACAAAATGCCAAGTAAAACCATATTCCTTGAAGCCATTTTTTCTTCTTCCCTTTCTATATTGCTGATTTAGTACGGTGAAACATTTTCTTCACTACAATTTATAGGGGATTACGTGAATAATGTTTGGAAAATCGAAAAGAAGTCAAGTTGAAAACTTTTAAAGAATATTAATTGAGGAATTAACGCTAAGAAAAAGGAAAATAATTTACCTAAAATGGTGAGTCAAAATTTGATAAATCATTTATGTAATAATGTATATTCCATCAAAATTATGATTCTATCTTACCCAAACAAGAAAGGAATTAAACTACATTCAACCTAAGATTTCATCAATTTCAACCATCAAATGAAACTGCAATTCTTTGGATAAAGCAGAAGAAACAATATTATATGAATCATTCAGGGTAATATGTACATCCCTATAAATATTTGTGTATCAACAATATTTGGTTAAAGTTGAAAGAAAAAATATATTTAAAGTTGAAGTTGAAAAAGAACATTTGCAGTTGTATTTGGACGTAAATTAACTTTAAAATTTTGAAAATTTGGACTTAAATATGTTTAATGATTTCATTTGCTACAAAATGCGTCTTCCAGTTCTTAGTGCTAGAACAATTTCTCAATCAACAATCAATTATATTAGGAAAAACTTTCTTGAATGGAATTTAATTCCTGCTGCAATAGCGCTCTAGTTGACGCCACGATTCAGCCAAGGCGCCAAAGAAGCGATTCCTTTCCTACAACTATTTATGTAGATGCAATTAATGCAATGAAAATCACAACACCTCGAAATAGTCTTGAATGTTATATTTGGTATGTTTGAGAACAAACAAGTTAGAAAATCTTAATACAATTGATTGGACCGAATTGTTGTTTCCAAAGTACAACGAGGTTAGCCCTGTTTGATTAAGGAGACATTATTGTCTTGATTATCCACTAATATACGTCTTAATTATGCTATGGGTGATCTAGTTCACGTATTGTGAGGTGGAAGTCGTAGCGTTTAAAGCATTTTAGGTTTTAGATGATTAAAAGTCATAATCTATATATCTAGCTTAAGTACTTGGGGTTGCATAATTTGAGGCTAGCTAGAGTCAGGCCACTGCAGAAAAAAAAAAGTTTTTTAATCTGCAGACGGAGATGAACTACTCTACATCTTTATTAATTACTTGACGTAGAATATCTTGATTAAACTTTCTTCAGAGGTCACGCCAAGCCCTCTCTCTTTTGTAAACTTAGCTGATGATACAACACCATGCCCAAACATTGTATGGTGGTTTAATTAAAAAAAAACAGCTAATCATAAAGTTTCTATAAGCTGTTGTATTTTGAAATTTTCATTTGATCAACATAATAGCTAGTAGCGGGGCCAGATTTTTGTACAAGGGAATTTAAAAATATTATACCTGAAATTTTAACTTGTGATTTTATGCACTTAAGCATACACATATGTCCATCCTATAAATTACTAAAGAAAATAGTTTACTTATTAATTATTTTACCAGCAACGCTGCAAAGATACCCCTTTAACATGGGAAAAGAAAAAGAGCCAATCTCCCCTCAAACTGTTTGCGTCTTGTTTACCCGTAAAACGGTACAGTTAAATTTATATGTGGTTTCTAGACAAATGAACTAATTTGATCCTGAAATAATACAATAATTGAAGAAATACACGATACTTAGCCTTAGAATGTAAATGAAATAACAAAGATGATGATTCCGTGAACACGGTTTCCAGGAACTGCTATGATGAGACCAAAAAGCAAGAAAGTAGAATTGTAGAAAGTTTTGTATAGAATAGAGTGTAAGTTTTGCCAGATCATTCGTATGTGCTCTACAATGACAACGGGGCTCACTATTTATAGTTATCTCTAGGGAAGGAAGTCATAGGATCATGTCCTCCTTTAATGTCAATTATGAGGGTCATTGATGAATACGTAACGGTGAACATAAATGTCAAATTCTCTGTAACGGACCGTCACTCTTAATGCTGAGAATATTTCCTATTAAATATTACCGGGCGCAGAACATTTAACACACCTTTATGAACGTTATCCTTTCCGGTGATAAACGGAATGGCTGCGTTCGGTCTTCGTCCATCTCTGTTTGAGTTTCACGTGTCCTGCTCCTTTTGAAGATCCACAAAGGAGGAGGAATGTTACTATTTCGGTTTCTACCGGATGCAACTTGCTATCCCGACTGGTGGAGCTTGCTAACTATCTGAAGCCTTTGGCTTCGGAAAAAGACTGGGAAAAGATTCAGGCACTCTCGAGATAGTGCTTGTTGAACAATGCCATGCACAACGCCGCAGTGGTACGTTCTTTTCTTCCTTCATTACTTCTTATACTTTTGTATGAATGTATTCTAAGTTTTACTTCTTCTTGTCTTGTAGGCCAACTTTCTTGCTTCTGAGGACCTTCAAAGGTTGATTCGCGAAAAGGAAGAACTTACTTCTGGACAAAATCAGCTTTTGGTGGAATGGGACCAAACTGCTCTCCGCCTCTCAGAACTGGAAAACAAAGTTACTGAGGTCGTTATTTTGAAGCTTCGTTTGCAGTAAAGCGAGCAAAAAGTGGTAACCTTTAGCCAAGAAGTTGGGCCGTTGAGGGTTAGATTTGATGAAGTCAAGGCCAAATAGGCTAAAGTCCAGGACGCCGTTCTTGCTGCAACTGAGCGCGAGGCTGCTGCTGCCGAAAAAGTAACCAACTTAGAAGCAGACTTGAACTCCAAAATCGAAGAGCTTGCTCCTGTGGGGGCGAAACACGCACAACTAGAAGAGAAGTACAGGAAAACTATCGAGCATAACAGGATCTTTAGTTCAACTGTTCGCGACTTTGACGTTAGCCTCAAGTCTGCTAGGTCTGCCCGGGAAAGCCTTTCTGTCAAGGTTTCCCAACTCAAAGAAGAACTTAAGCGTCGAATGACTTCCTTCGTTCTTGAAAAAACTTATGCCATGTACATCATGAGGAGAAAAAACTTGGAAGAGGCTAAAGGTGGTATCATTGATGTTGATGCCGAAACTTCTAAAGCCCGAGAGCTTGGGTTGGCTGCAAAAGATGGACTCCCGGCGCAGTCTGATGCTCCAAGTTCTTTTGATTCCGGTTCCGAGTTTTTTGAAACTGAAGAGGGATCGGAAGGCGGTGATGCCGAAGACCAAACTGGGGAAAACGTTGAGCCATCGGTGGAAACACCTACTTTTCCCAGGGATGCGGATACTTCTCTTCCTCCTGGTTCCGGAGGCGCTGCAGGTTAGCTTTTTCTTTCTTTTCCCATTTTGTACTTTTATCGTTTTGGCCCGTTCTTGTAAATGAATACATATTTTTGCTCAAGTATCGTTTGATTCTTACTTTCGTTTAAATATCCATGCAAGTATTTAACTTTTGCACTTGCTCAAGCATTATGCACATTACGACACTAATTATTTACGGTGCTCTTGAAGATGATGTCTCCTGTTCAATACGGCACTAACATTTGAAGTAGTTGTTTTACTTTCAAATGACAAAGTTAGCTCATCGTTCAGACAAGAAATAAGATAAAAGCAAAAGGATTTCATTTTATTCCTTCTATTTTCAAAAATTATATAGGCATTTTGCTATGCAGAAAAGAAATTGCCATTACTTGTGGCTATCTTGTACAACTTATTTCTACGGGGCTAGTTGCACAGTCTCCGGCCCCGATGATGCGTTTAGTTTTCGGATTTTCGGTCCTCGGTTGACGTGGCATTCATTATTGTCGTATCCTCATATCATTCCTCTCTCAGTGCTCGAATGCGAAGAATGCGAATTGGAACACTGGAAGTCTTGTATCTTCTAAGATTCCACTAATGAATTGCTAGGTAATCCTTCACTCGGAAACATATCTTACTTCCCCTTAGGAATCCATGCTATCGAGCGAAAGAATACCTAACAGTCCTCTAGCGGTTTGTGCTCGTGAATGGTCGGGTAACCTCCGTTCGATAGCAAACTTAACTTCCTAGTAGGAATTTGCTATCAAACCAAAGATTATCTAATCGTCCCCGAGTGGAATCTTGTTTGTTTGCCTTGCTATCAAAGGTCTTATTGCTGTTGTCTTCGTAGTATGCTTTCTCTCGCCGCCTCATTAAAAACCTTTCCAGAAAAACCCAATTGGGACAAAAACTGAACGAAGGAAAAAAAAGTGGAGCACATACTTTCCGCTTGAATAATGTTCATCAGCAATAATATCTTTTGAGGTGTGCAACGTTCCAGTTGCTGGGAAACTTGTTTCCATTCTAGTTCTCTAACTCGTATGAACCTTTCCTAGTAATAGCTGAAATCCAGCAGGGACCTTCCCATATTGGATCTAGCTTCCCCGCGTTGAGCTCCCGGGTACTTTGGGTTACTTTCCTTAGAACCAAGTCTCCTACTTTGAAATAACGGAAGTTGGCTCTTCGATTATAATATCACTCCATTCTCTATTTTTGAGCTTCCATCCTTACATGCCCTAAGTCCCCGAGAATATCTCAGAGTGGGTTCGCCCACTTCTATCGGGATTAGGGCTTCAACACTGTAATAAGGGAAAAAAGAGTTTCTCCTGTGCTCGATCTGGCCGTCGTTCGGTTGGCCCATAGAACTCCGGGCAATTATTCGGGCCATTTGCCCTTCGCTGCTTCCAATCTTTTCTTGAGATTTTGTATAATCACTTTGTTCGTTGACTCCTCTTGACCATTTGCGCTCGGATGATATGGAGAAGATGTGATCCTCTTTATTTTCAAGTCTTCGAGGAACTTTGTAATTTTTGCACCGATAAACTGTGGCCCATTATCGCATGCTATCTCTTTTGGTATTCTAAACCTGCAAATTATATTTTTCCACAGGAAATCGACCACTTCACGTTCTCCGATCTTCTGATAAGAACCTGCTTCCACCCATTTAGAAAAATAATCAGTCAAAATTAAAAGAAACCTTACCTTTCCGGGAGCCGGTGACAGCGGTCCGACGATGTTCATCCCCCATTTCATGAATGGCCATGGGGACAAAACCGAATGTAAGGGTTTTGCCGGTTGATGTACTAGTGATGCGTAGCGTTGGCACTTATCACATTTTCGTACGAAATCTTTGGCGTCTTGTTCTATGCGAGGCCAATAATATCCTGACCGTACCAATTTCAGTACCAAAGACTCTGCGCCTGAGTGATTGCCGCATATCCCTTCGTGGATTTCTCTCATGACATAGTTTACTTCTGACGCTCTTAAACACTAGGCCAGCAGGCCTTGGAAAGATTTTCTATACAATTGGCCTTTACTGAATCTATAACATACAACTTTGGTGCGTAACGCCCGTGATGCTTTGGGATCGTCGGGCAACTTCCCATGCTTGAGGTAGTTGATTATTTCATTTCTCTAGTCCCAGACCAGATTAGCCGAATTCACCTCAAAGTAATCATCTGTATTCAGGACTGAGCTCATCAGTTGTACCACCATTCCGGACTCCGATCCCTTTATTTTCGTCGACGATCCTAAGTTTGCTAATGCATACACTTCTGCGTTATCCTCCCTCGGGATATGAGTAATTGACCACTTTCGGAATCGTGCCAAAAGAGCCTGGACCTTTACCATGTATTGTTGTATACGTTCTTCTTTGGTATCAAAGATCCCGTATACTTGATTTACCACCAGCTGGGCCAATTCGAGCCATGCAATCAAAGCTTCATACTCGACTTCATTGTTAGTTAAAGGGATTGTTCTGATGGCCTGCCTTAAGGTTTCCCCCGAAGGCGTGATTAAGACTATTCCGAGCCCAGACCCTTTTACATTCGAAGCTCTGTCTGTAAATAAGGTCCAAACCCCCGATGTTGATTCCGACACCATTACTGTCTCCTTGGTTGCCAGAGGTAGTAGTCCCGGACTAAAATTAGCCACGAAGTTAGCTAAGACTTGTGACTTAATTGCAACCCTTGGTTTATATTCTATGTCGAATTTACTCATTTAAACGGCCCATTTGGCCAATCTACCCGAGAGCTCGGGTTTGTGGAGGATGTTCTGCAAAGGAAAAGTAGTCACCACAGCTATCGGGTGGCATTGGAAGTAGGGCCTCAGCTTCCGAGCGGCGACTACGAGAGCTAAGGCCAGTTTTTCCAAACATGGGTAGCGAGTTTCTGCCCCCGTTAAAATTTTGCTAACATAAAAAATGGGAAATTGCGTACCTTCATCCTCCCAGACTAGAACCGCACTTACCGCAACTTCTGAAACCGCAAGGTAGACTAGTAGTGTTTTACCTTCTTTTGGTTTTGAGAGCAATGAAGGGCTCAATAAGTACTTCTTGAGATCCCTCAAAGCGTGTTGGCACTCTGGTGTCCATTAGAAATTTTTCTTCTTTTTCAGCAGTGTGAATAAGTGATGACAATTCCCTTTTGTGAGATAAAAAATCCCAGGAACTTACCATAGCTGACCTCGAACGCGCACTTCTCGGGGTTAAGTTTCATGTTATACTTCCTTAGGATGTCGAATATTTCTTGTAAATACTTAAGGTGGTCACCTGCATTCAAAGACTTAATGAGTATATCATCTATATAAACTTCTATGGTCTTTCCTATTTGCTTTTCAAACATCTTATTTACGAGCCGTGGCTCCGGCGTTTTTCAACCCGAAGGGCATTACATTGTAACAATATGTACCGAAATTTGTTATAAATGAAGTTTTTTTCTGATCTTACGGGTTCATCTTAATTTGGTTATACTCGGAATAAGCATCAAGGAAATTTATCAACTCGTGCCCGGCAGTGACATCAATCATTTGATCGATAGTTGGCAGCGGGAACGAATTTTTCGGGCACACCTTATTAATATCTTTATAGTCTACGCAAAGATGGTTTTGTTTAATATTTTCAAAAAGAAAATAGAAAAACAAAAGATCTGATCTTACGTATTGCCATGAATTCCTACATGATTTCTTTTTTATGGTTCTTGCTTTTATCACTTCTTTTAGTGGAATCAACTACCAAATTTTATGTTTAGCAATATTATCTGTTGATTGTTCCAAGTTGGCATATTCCTTAAAACTATTTTAGAAATGTTCAACGATATATGTATTTATACGTGTTTTGACCTTTAGTATACATCCAAAATACATTAACATCAGACAGAACATGTTATTCATTCATGAATCTTACACCAATCTTAAAGAAAAGTACATAGATATACTATTTCTCAAAGTCAGAGAGAAAGTAGAAGAAAAAGAAGAAATACAATGCACATCCTGTTTGGAACCTCAATC